>NW_009615969.1:8978-41429 GCF_000690535.1 Cariama cristata
AGCCTTTGAAATTTGTCATGGGTACATTACTGAAAGATGCTGTTGAGTATGTAATGCCTTAAAACAAACCCTGCATTCCAGAGCATTTATAAACTTAAGCTTCAAGATGATGACGATCCAAATATTAAGCTACCACACTTTTATTTATTAAACTAACCTCTGTGTTCAGTATACATAATTGTGCATGTGTTACATTAAAAATGGGAGTGCAGGTAGGTACTACGAGTCCTTTATTTTTGTGATACGCTGCCCGGTAGGTACGAAGACCTGCAGTCTGCAGCTGACAGTCTCTCCTCCTCGCTCAGAAAAGCTGGCTCTGGGAGGCCAGAGAAATTCTCCCCTCTCCTGGGAGCTGGCTCCAGGCAGCCCCGCTCAGCTGGGGGATCTGCGGCACAGCAGAGCCAGAGTGGAACTGCAGGACCTCTAACTGCTACCAATGACTGAGCAAATCCGCGCCCAGACCGACACTTGGGAAGCACTGACACGGTGGTGCGAATGCCCTGCTGCTTCCCCAAACCAGTGCTAAACGTGAAGTGCCAGAACCAGTGTATGTGTGAAGCTAGGTACCAAACCAGGGTAATCCGTTTATTTTATCAGTTAAAATAACTGTTTTTAAACAAGCCTCTGAATTGCTTTATCAAGAGAACCTAAACCTAATTGCTTTCAGCTAATTAATTCTTTATTGGATAGTCTGTACTGCAGCCTTCCCTGTGTCTTAAAAGTCCTTTTAGCCCTGATTTAACATTTTTCTCTTTTTGAGTAAGTTCCTTACTCGGTGATACTTCCATTTAATTTGTTACAACAATAAAAAGTGTCAACACGAGTGTGGGGCTGGTGTTTCTTCTTCATTAATGCTTGATGTAACAAACCCCCTCAATTTTCAAATGCAGCTAAAAATACAGTTTGACCAGGGAAGAATTTTGGGCAAGTTAGGACCCTTGAAAATAGAAATCCACTCAGTAAGTGCTGCTAGGAGAGATTTTACATGAATGATAATAGCATTGCCTTCGTGCTACAAGGTGATCTTTGGTTCGTGTTTTTCCACTCTTAAATTCAGGCAGGGGAAGAGGGCCAAAATGTAGCATTTGCAGTTACAAGCAATAATAAACTGCTCTAAGAAAAAGATCACTACTGGAATTTATAGAATGGTACGGCAGGAAGGATGTTCTTAGAGAAGATGTTTCATTCCAGTTTGGTAGACTTCCAGTGAGACTTTTTTTTTGTTTGTTTTTTTAAAAAGAACAGAAAAAATAAGGGCACTGAGAGCAAGTAGGCCACATGCTGATGGATGGCGAGCAAACCTCTCCAGAGGTCCACAGGCACTGGTACACGGGTTTGGATCGCTTCTGGAAGTGTCTCCAGCTGCACGGGGAACTGGAGGTGAGGACAGCTCAAGTGACGGACAGCTGCAAGCCAGAGCACACCAGGAAGGGTAACAGGCTCTGGCCAGTGCAAGACTCCAAACAAGAAGTACTATCCTACGTCAGTGGCTACTGAAACCATGCATAAAATTGCAAGGACCGTAAATTTGGTTTTGCACTGATGAAGCCTTCAACAAAAACCTCCTCCAGTAACATTTCCTCTAGACAGCAGGCACCCTGAAGGTACAAAGTCAGCAATTGCTGAAGAGCAGATGGACGGAAAAAGCGCGTGCAATAGAGATGACCACTGGTAAGGTGTCTGAATCGCAGCCGCGGTGTTGACGCACAGAAAGGGAAAAAAGAAGATGATTTCAACTATGAGCTTTGAACCCTGACACTCAGGAGCTACGTCCTGGTTCCCAGACTGCCTCAGCCAGACAAAGCTTCTGCCCTTTGAACTGTTACTTACTTGGACACCGTACAGGAGGTTGCATCATTACGTGCTGAAGCAATGTAGAAAGCAACAGCCCCAGAAGCGAGCAGCAGCTCCTCTCCCCACGCGCCCTCCCCAGTCTTGTATGGGAGTGTGTCAGCAAATGAATTAGCCCTACTTAGAAAAAGTTACAGCAAACGATGGCTTCATGGGTAAAGCGGAACACAAAGCTGCTTCATCAAATTTACTCCATAATGCCCAGCCAGGGAAATGTTTAATGAATCTGAATGCTGAAGATCAGTATAAAGGACGGGGTGCAGGAGCCAGAGAAGGCTGTCTGGCGAGTTACCTGTTGCTCTGAGAGCTGAAATGGCCTGTGGGACATTTAAGAAAAGGGAGCTCTTGCCTTTTTCCAGATATCTCATTGGGGCAGCAAAACAAAAAAGACAGAAAGGCCCAATAAGAATGACACCCCAGAGCATGCGGTCTGCGATTTAACACACACATTTGAGCTCCAAATACACTCAGCCCCTGCAAGAGGTAAATGAAAAGAGAAATTACTTTGAAAACTTTTGTTGCAGGTACAGTGACGCATATCCCAATACGACATTTTCTCACATTGTCCTGAACTTGAACAAATGTGACTTTTCAATCCCTTAAAATTTTCCCCCATTCCCAATCTTACTAAGAGACGTAAGGAAGCGGGTACTTAAATGCAATGGCTGCTGCATAGCACATATTAAAAACACACAAAAAATACAAGCCCTAGGTGCACAGGAGTAGGAAAGGGTTTGTTGCTGAAATGCCAAGAGAGGGAAGGGTATGCAGAGAACAACAAAATATAGTAGATGTTGTTTATTCAGGTATGAAATAAAGTTGTACTTACCAGAGAAACTGAGCTCAGGAGTTACATGCACACTCCCCAAACCAGAGAGCAGCACTTAATCAAACCATAAAAAAATGGGGTGGGGAAAAGGGGATCTATTTTAAAATAAAAGATGCCATGAATGAATACATTCTTTATTACTCATGATCACAGATAACCAGTGCACTTGTTCTGCCCCAGCGAGGACAGAAGTTTGGCCGCAGGCAGAAAGCCATCGGCTAGCCTAGCGATGTGAAAAGATTTGCTCCTTGTGATCTGCTCCAGATCACCTGCCTACCAAGAGTACGGCAGAGAGGGTCACAGTTGAAGCGGCCGTGTGTTTTTGTTCATGTCCTAGATCTGGACTTTCAGCTAAGCTCTCCCTCACAGGAGGCTGCAGCAGATGGCTTAACCGATGAGCAGGGAAACGTGTGTAGCAGGCACTGTGATCTGGCTGAAATCTGTCCCCTGGAGTGGATTCCCCTGAGATGAAAACTATTACTTAAAGAGAATAGTAACTGGATTTTTTTTTTTTTTTCCTAGAAAGTCCTTTAATTTCTACCACAGAAAGACAGCAAGCTTTGTCTTACATCAGTTGGCCAACAAAATCTCCCGCTGCTCCCTCTTTACTGATCCTGGTGTAATGTAACCCAAATAAATCCAGAAAAATTAATGAAATCAATTTGAAAAGAGGTTTCCAAACTGAAACACAGAAGCAAACGCTGTGATCATTTATCTGCACACGCAGACCACGTAAGCATGGTGTCAGTGTACAGAACACATCAAATTTGTGTATTACAGACAGACGTATGTTTGCATGCATTCCTTCAGCATATATGGACACGTCAGCTTGTGCACATCAGAAGGCCCAGAAATACTTTTCTTATGTGCATGCATGTCAGCAGCGTATGCCCATAGGTTGCTATCAGAATGCAAGGCAGCAAAGAATCATGTGCTGTAACAGACTTACTTTGGCAGAACAGCAGCTAATACATTTTGTGATAGTTCCTAGCTTACTTCTGGATAAGCAGAGAACTCCCCGATTTCCCCATCAATCCCACATCACTTGCCATTCAAGGCAAACCCTGCAAATGCTACTGAACTTCTAGAATCCGCTTCCTGCTAATTTCTCATACGCCGTCACACAGACAAAGCCTTCAAGTGAGTAACTATTTCTCCTCCATCACCAATGACCGCCCTGTCAGCTGAACCACCACGCAGGATCCACAGAGCCTGCCCTCAGGGCTGGCTTTCCCAAGCTTCGCTCAAGTCCAGGGAGCCGTGCGTTAGCTGTGGGCCTGGACCCTACACTTGCTCCTCTCCACAGTCCCCCCTACTACTGCACCGACCACGCAACACGGATCAGTTTTTAGTGTTATCTTGAGACTGCAGCACGCATCTGCTCTCTTAGTAGGAATCCTAGCCTTGAATGGAAAGGCACAATAGCACGATTGCTTTATTCTTCTATATTCAAGTCGTACGTTGCACGTTCTTTTCAGTGTCGAATCCAATTAGCCCACTTTGGTATGCATGTTCTCAGTTTGAATTATTTTTCCTATTCATAGAACAAAGGTCTTAAACCAAATCTCCCCTCCTGGCTGGCATGCAAAGGTTACAGACAGTGCTGCTAGCAGAGAACGCAGCACAGCTTCCAGCCTGTGCCATTCCCAGGGCTGCAGAGTGCATCGAGCAGGGCCGCTCTCTGCGGGCAGCCCGAGCCCAGGGACACCAGGGCAGAGGGACAGCAGGGTGCAGCAAGAACCGTGCTGGCATGCCTGCATGCAGCCAGCCAATCAGTTAAGCAGGAATTCTCTGGAGAGAAGGAACACTTGAGAAGAGAGCACCAAAACTGCAAAAACTGGAGGCAGGACTGTACTCTGAGCATATCAGCATCTAGCTGCGGACATGCACGCTAGTCCCTTTTCTTACACACTGTGGGATGTGGTCCAGAGCTAGCCAGACAAAACCAGGAAAGACTGGGAGACCTCCAGTTATCTCCAGGTAGCGGTAGAGAACAGGTCTCACCAGGAAAGCCCCTGCTGCAGACTAAGTCTGAGGTTGTGCAGGGAGAAAAACATTTGCTCTGTTTCTTCTCTTCCTCCAACTCCTACCATGCACCAGTTTCTTCCAATTCTGCTGCTTTTGAAAGGGTTTCACGCCCTTGACAAGACTGTAGCATTTGGCTTTTGCTCAGAGAAAAGACAGAGCAGGTTCACCACCCATTCTGGTTGGCACAGGCCCTGCAGCTCAGCCTTCTCTGTCCCACGACCCAAAGCACAATGGGTGGCTGCATGGTTGGCTCCGCACTTGCACCCCTCAAAATTCAAGGCTTCCTGCAGCAACAGGCACACGCTGTGCCACGGGGGCTGAGGAGCTGCAGCTCCTTGCTCAGTCCCACCTCGGGGCAGGAGGAAGGAGGGTCAGGACACTGCCTGCTGGGAGGGAAGTTGTGCTCTTGAGCCAGCCCCAGCCCCAGGCAGCTCTGCCCTGCAGCGTCCTGCTCTTCTAGTTGCTAAATAAAATGTCGTCATTTGTCTGCAGCATTCACTACTGTCCCATGGATACAGTAACTGACATCAAGATTAAAGATGGTTAAACTTGCTAATGTTTTTTCATATAGACACTTAGTTTTGTCCTTGCAACAGAGGAAGGTCGATTTATCTAATAAGAATGACTTTTTCGTTTTTAAACGTTACTCACAGTGAATTTTATTTTTCAAAACCAAAATTGTTTTTTCTTCAAAAGGCTTTTGAAACCAGACATCCAACAGTGGACTAAAAATTACCAGCCCTAATTATACACAAAGCATCAGGTTAGTATAAACAAGTCACCCAGTCAGTCCACCATTATGAGAATACAGGCTATTTCTACACAGTTCCTGAATTAACCTGCATCAGCTGTAAAGCACATTACCATACGTGCTAAGATCTGGAGCTAGTTTTCCAGCTAACGACTTCACAGCGCTGGTGTCTCTGCAATCAGGAGTAATGTTTCTCTTCATCAGGGCAATATCCATGAACGTAGTACTTAAACAGTTAAGGCACATCTGGGCCTTTATCCCTGTTTCATCCAATTCTTACCTCATTTGTCATTGGTAAAGAACCCAAATTGTTACTTGTAAAAAACTGAGGATATGCAGCAAAAAACAGTAGCACACAAGTCATAGTTTGAAAAGAAACGTCATTAGCTATTGCTTCTTGGTTAGGCTCAATATTTAAAACAAATAATGATGCCTCCAGAAGGCTTAAGCCCGATTTATATTCTCACTCAAGTCATAAAAATCACCTCTGCAATTGAAAATCTGTAAAACTCCATGATCAACAATTCAGTCTTCTTTTCTGAACGTTGCAGGGAAGCAGAAGTCCAGGTCATCCCTCCCTCTGCCTCTCCTCCCTTGTGAAACAGCAGTAATAAGCACACAAATGGTGTTCTTCCTGGTTAGTTTTTGACAAAAACCCTGCTGCCCTACCACCTCTCAAATGCAAGATGGTTCTGAGCAGTCCCACTGATAACTCAGGCACGAGCCTTGAAAGCCACAGCTCGTATAGGGACCGTGACCTGCCATGGGAATGCTTCGGCGTATTCCCACCCTGCAGTCGGGTAGCAAACCAGTCCGCCGATGTGACCGAGCACAAAGGCGAACGGACTCTCTTCATGCTGAGAATAAGACTCCCGACATAAACGCTCTTGGCACTTACTATAACAGAGTTACAGAATCTTCATTTCGGGTTCTTCGTTTTCCTTCCCACTACATAGATTAACAGTTGAGAGAAGCAGTTGTCAAAAAGCTGGCCCTAGTAAGGTAACCAGATGTGTAACTTAGCAAAGACCAGCTTCTAGAAGATAAGCATTGGTGCCTAACCACTTTAGGGAGTAAAAAGCTGTGTGAAGAGCTCTTCTCTCTGGCTCAGGCAGAAACAAATACCTATCTAGAGTGGGCTGCATCTGTAGCGCAGCTTCCTACGATCTAGCCTGAACGCTGTTGCAGTCTCATGACAAAGGACATCGTTACTCATTGAGCGTGTGTGAGTGCAGACCCCGTCAAGTTCCAAAATCTACTAACAGCCATTTTGGATACCGAAAAAATATCCCACCGACAATGCCGCCTAAGCATGCCCATGATGAATATACATGTCCTTTTTCACACGTTCATGCATTGGTAACATCTACTGCAGAGCTCTGTCCTGTTACAAAAGCAGCAGTGTTAGTCATTGCAGTAGGGTTAGTTTATACAGGATTCTGTTTTATATCATTAATGGAGGTGAAACTTACTGGCGTATCTCGGCTGCAGCCCCATGCAAGCAAGCAGAAAGCAAAAAGATTTAAAATGGAAGAGAGGAACTGGCTAGCAGGCAGCTACACTCACCCTTTTGTACAGCCTATGGTCCACCAGTGGGCTTCAGATTGCAAAACAATACCAAAGAGCTATTAGCACACACATGGCAATAACCGTACCTTACCAAGAGCTTCACTTCAGGGAGGAGGAGAGAACACTTCTGCTTGCCTGGAGAGAAAGAACCCTTCCCACTCCTGCCTACTGGACTCCTCCTCTTTACCAGGGAAGAGCAGTCCTGTGTTTAGGTGTTTTAGGGCAGGAAGTAATAAGCAAGTAAAATAAACCCAATACTGTCATCCCTGTGGCACTTCTAGCCACATCCTGCCTTCCTTTGCAGTGATCATCTGCTTTCTATCTCATTCCAAATGCTACTCCATAAAAACCCACTGCAAATCACAATCACAGCCTAGCAATGGTGTAGATACCTCTCGGAAGAGTAAAATTTTCCCTAAGAATCAGAGAAAGAAGAGGAAATAGGAGGTCACCTTCCCAGTGAAAGCTGACTCTATGGACCATACATGGATTCAGCTCAGCAAACCCAAACCCACTCTGGAGTTCCCAGATTTCCTTGCAGCTCTAGGTGTGTCATATCTGGGGATCACTAAATAGGTGGAGTCTTTCCAAAACCATTAAATACGCAAACCCTTGACTCTGCTTCACATGGGACAGCGTGCCAGGAGACAGCTCAACTCACAGTAAGTGTAATGGCAAGTTTTAGGTTGAAAGTTAGGTCCAGCGCCAGTCAACAGGTCTGGGCACCAGGGGAAGACAGGTAAAACTCTCCTGGGAGGCCAGGACATTTCTGTTTCTCATTCTCAACAAACAACACTTCTGTGACAAGTCATGTTGATGCCATGTTATGGCTGATGCATGTTTTTCACCGGATTTTTGAGAATATGACAATAGATGGATAAATAAGTGGTTTTTTTCCAAAGTCAAAAGAAAACAATACATGTCTGACCATCAGAATGACTGCTGCTGATGAATGACCACTTTTGTCTCCATGTCACCTGATAATACTCAGCTACTAGACCTCTAACATCTTCTCTAAGAATACATTTGACCAAAACTTACATTTCTTTTCTGATTTTCATCAACGTCTACACATCCACTACCAAGAGAGCTCCAACCACAGAACCGCCCTCATTAACTACTCCCTCAAAACATCTGAAATACCGTCTGATCAGGCAAGAAACCTAGGTTCAGGAGATCAGAAACCACAAAACCACCATGCCTATGCACCCTAGATCCTCAAGCTGATAGGAATCATGTTTGCGCTACTGAGTCTTTGCGCCCAAAAGCTAATAAGCAAAATAGGACAAGATGACTATTTAAGCTGTTCTGAATGTTAGCAGAGAAAGCGTTCTCATAATTGGCTTAAAGTAGACTTTGATCATTTTAAAATAGGAAAAAACCCAATCAACCAGATGGTTGCCAGGCGAAAGCCTGAGTAAATCTTGCCTAAAGGCTATAGAAGCAGCTCTTATTAAGGAGTCATTTATTGGCCCAGCAACAGAATCCGCTTGTGGACAAAAACCTAGGTTAAACAGTTCCATTTTTTTTAAGGTTGAATTTCTGAACTTTAAGAATGTACTGCCTTTTCACTTAGCTCACTATCCTTACGACAGACCGCAAGTGGCTTTTACAGCCTCCTCCCCCACCTCTGTCTATCAGCTGACAGAAATCTGCTACAAGATCCTGTTTCTTTGATGTTCCTCTGCATGCTCTCTTTTCCCTTACTCCCTCAGATTTTCCAAAAATATCTGTCATTTCTATCTCTTGTACTGACAAGGCACTGTGGTTTAACAAGTGGCTCCATAGCGCCAGTTTTACACTACAGAGCATTAAATATCATTAGATATTAGTTGTTATGGCTTGCCCCTGGATGTTCGGGAGCTTGGATGGCTGAAGTATTTAAGGAGCCTGACGCTTTCTTAATTTCTTGTTTATAGCAGCAGTGTGCTAATTTTGATCATTTCAAGAGGAGTCTGCGATGGGATTCCAACAAGCAGTACTCCCGAAGCAGTACGTGGGGCTGTTAGCCTAAGTACCAGTCACATCATCATCAACTGTATCCTGCGCAGTAGACCAAATGGATATCATTAGGAGGCTTATATAGAGGTGGTTTTAAACCCACTTAACATCCTAAGTTTTATTACTCTGTCCTTAGAAAGAGGTAAGCAAGCAAGTCAAGCGGTGAGGAATAAATGTAATTATTAAGACAGAGAAAAGAAAATTCAGAAAGCTTGAAGAAGAGCAGATGAGAAGGAAGCAATTACCTCGTCTTCCACCTGGTACCCCAGTGTACATGCACCACGAACCAGGCAGCTGAGAAAGGGGGTTGCAGAGCCAAGCTTGGGAAGGAACGAATGCGGGTGGTCTCACCAGGACATGGCTGTGCTGGGGAAAGCGTGTGGATCTCTCCCTTGGGGCAGGGGGTGAGGACGTAAACTGGTCAGTCTGAGTCAGCTGAGATGCTGAAGCAAGTGAAGCTCTGTTTTAGTAAGTAGATCTGTATCATTTCCAGTATTATACTTTTCCTTTGCAGTTGTTTACACAAGCAAAAGACTTCAATCTGTTTGTCTTCAAAATCCTGTGTGGTAATAAAGCTCTAAGAACCTGATTTGTGTGTTGTTCTTCACCGAGCGCAAACAAGCAGAGGGACCAGATCTTTCTGTACCGTACCGGTAGCCAGGAGAGTCCGAGGGTCTGTGAGATACTCCCACAGTGTGATCCCAGGATCACAGACGCAGCCTTAAGTGCACAGAGCACAAAGTGTTTTGAAAATGTCCTTCTTGGCAAATGCCTGCTTCAGCTTTTTTAGCAAGCAGGAGGAATACGGGGAGAGAGAGGCCCAAATGCGTCACGTTCCTAAACAGTCTGTAAATCTAGTAGGCTGGTAAGTTTATGTCTTTTTCAAGCAGATGCTAAATGCTGTTTTTGTCATTTTGGTAAGCCTTGCTTTTATTTTTAGCATCTGCCAATGCCAGAATGCTCCTGGTTAAAATTTCTGTCAATTATTAATATTAGTTACACTAACACAGTTTTAAACCCTTATGATTGCTTGGAGAAAGTACCTAACATGAACGTGTGATTGTTTTTATGTCAGAAGGAAAAGCAAGGTAGTTTTGAAACACAGTTAACATCTTCAGTGGAAATAAAGTTACTGTTTTCTTTTGTCATATCCTAGCCAAGAACTATGGACAAATTCCCAAGTAACCACAACTGCTAGCAAAGTGCCTACAGACACAGACAGGACTGCACTGTTGCAGAAATTCAAGTACTGCGCAGTGTGACATAAAGCAGAGGGAGCCTTCTGACAGTGGATGTCCCCGCCCGGCTTCTTCGTTTTTATTTCCTGTCTATAAATACCCAAGACCTAAACCGGTCTCCCAGAGATGCAGAGCAGCAGCGACCACGCTGCTGAAGAGAGATTTCCTACAGGCAAAGGGAAGGGTCTTGCCTGGAAACGTCAGTGATGCAAATGAGGAGGGTCTCGCTCTACAAAGAAAACAGGCGACCCTGAGAAGGAGGAAGGCAATGAGCTGAAAGCAAGAAAAACTGCTGGAATCTTGGGCAATTTAAGCCCTGGAGAGTCTAGGTTACTTGATAGCTGGAGACTTAACTGAGAGTGGTTGAAGTGTATGGTGCATCCTGGACAGTGGTGGGAAACACAGGGATACAGCCAGTCACGAGGTATTCTCTGGGCTTGTGTGTGAGAGTCAGATGTAAGAGCCTCTGGCAGGTTGACCCCTGAGCCTCCGGGGATGGAAACAGGCATGTGGCTTCCCCAGGGATGGCCTGGATCTCAAGCAGATCTGAGGATACAGAAGTTCTAAGCCTCTGCCTGCTTCAGCAGGAAAACACAACAAAACAAACCTTTTGGTCTCTTCCATGTGCCCTGCTGAGAGCAAGAAGCCACTTGTGCTCCTTCATGAACAACTGTGGCTGTTTCAAGTGCCTTTGGAATTGGTCTGGAAACTATAAAGCCCTCTTTCTTGTCCACACGTATTACTTCCCACTGAACCTGCAGGTAAGATGTCCTTCCATAACATGAACCACACTGACCTGCAAACTGCAGCTCTGAAATCCTACAGAAAGGACCGAGTCTGTTTCTAAAATGAAGTTTATCACATGCCTCTCTGCCTCTCAGAGCATTCCTCGTTAAAACATCACTGGGCTGAACTAGACATGGTTCAAAACATATCAGGTCTGACCAGCTCCTGAGTGGATGAAATGCATGTGTGGTGAGAATGGAGGGAGCAGAGTCAGAAACATCTGAATTCACTTTTGTCTAGGCAAATTTCCAGTTTGCAACCTGATCATATATGGGATCCCTTCATTGAAAAATCAAAACAAACGCCCTGCATGTAGCAGAGTACAGGTATGGTAGCGCTAGCTGCCATGTGCGAGCACTTTGGCAAGCCTGCACAGGTCCCCACACTGGCAGGAAACATTTCACCTTCATGTCTGTGTCTGTACTCCCAGTTTACTGAGGCATGTGTGGAGTGGTGGACATGAACTAACTTGTCTACTGCTTTGTTGGCACATTCCACCTATCCACATTAAAAAGAACTCACATTTGATGAGAGTTTACCAAATGATCCTGTGACCAAACTAAAGGCATTTCCAGCGTACACCAGATGTCACATTTTACACTTTCCCACATACCATGAATGCTTTGTGCAGCACTTCCAAGCTGTAGCTATAATTCAGTGAGCTTTTTTTCAGACTTCCTCAAGTCCAACTTTTAAAGTCATGTGCCTTGCTTTGCTCAAAGTTTCCTTAGTCTGTGTCTGCCCAACACAACCTGGGCTGCTTTACCATATCAGCACTGGAGCTGAACATCATTCTCTTTCAGCAACAGCCCTAAATTAGAGATTTCATTTTTGGCAGTGTATCTTGGAAGCAGCTGGGTTTAGTTATTTGATTAAAAGATCTGTAGTGAGCTGATTCTATTATCCTTTACATTGCACTCATTGCTGACACACTCGGAATACCGTAGCATTGCTCTAATGAAGGGCAGATACCAAAAGATAGTGTCATACCTGTGGCGGCAGCGTCGTAAAAACCGCATAATCTTGCGAGCAGCTTGATCCTGCTTCTTGGTAAGCAGACTGCTTCTAAACACAAAAAAAACCCCAACAATGAACTGCAGGCAAAACTGGGGAGAATACTACTAAATGCAAGAATAATTATCCAATGAACCACTGTCCATTTCCCACTGGCCTTTGTCTGTAAATCACAGCACTGCCCTGATGTGTGTGAAAACAATATATAAAGCTTCTGGTAGCATCTAACATCCCAACAGCTCACCTGAGTTTCTGTTGTACAATGGTGGCTGCCCGACGATTTTGCCTCCTCTTCCCACATTCTTTGTAGCTGCGATAGTACTGCTGGATCAGCATCGCGGCTCGTCGGCTCTGTTGGAATTTTTTCTGCTCATAGTAACTTCGGAATTTGCTCTGGATAAGAATGGCAGCTTGCGTCATCTTTTTATAAAGTGCATACTACAAGAGAAACAAAGAGAAGCTGAGGCATTCCAGTAACACCAGCAAGAAGCAGGTTCCTACGGTGAAAGACTCCTGCGCCTCTAAGACACGAGAAGCAAACAAGCACCTACTCGCTGATTGGGAACGGTATGAGAAAAGGGTGACAGCAAACTGGAACAACTGTGAGATCAGGGGCAGAACCTTGTCTGCATCAAGAAAGCCATTACCTGTTTTGCTGCCCCTGGAATAGTTTGAGGGGATTCACAGAACCACAGAATGGTTTGGTTGGAAGGTCCCTTAAAGACCCCCCAGTTGCAACCCCCTGCCATGGGCAGGGACACCTCCCACCAGACCAGGTTGCTCACAGCCCCATCCAACCTGGCCTTGAACACTCCCAGGGATGGGGCAGCCACAGCTTCTCTGGGCAACCTCTGCCAGTGTCTCACCACCCTCACTGTAAAAAACGTCTTCCTTATACCTAGTCTAAATCTACCCTCTTAGTTTAAAACCATTACCCCTTGTCCTACTGCAACAGGCCCTGCTAAAAAGTTTGTCCCTGTCCTTCTCACAAGCCCCCTTTAGGTACGGGAAGGCTGCTCTAGGTGTCCCCAGAGCCTTCTCTTCTCCAGGCTGAACAACCCCCACTCTCTCAGCCTGTCCTCACAGGGGAGGTGTTCCCTCCTTCTGAGGTTTTATTTAATACCTACCTAGCAGATGCCCTACATGTACACGCTAATGGCCAGATCCAGCTGTACTATACTTATGAACAGCTTTGGAACAACCGGAGCTGATCCTGAGTCATGTTTACATGGCTTCATATTTGTACTGCAGTGGGTCTGCGTTAGAGATAAACCAACTGACTACACTTAGAGGAATTGTTTGTTTCCCTTGCAGACAGAAATCTCATCACAAAGTATAGGATGCTCATTTCTCTGCAGCTATTGTTTGTAAAGACTCATAACAACAGCAGCGAAATATGCTCAACCAGGTGATTATAAGGATAAAGCAGTGTGAATGACTATTCTAAAATGCTAACAAATTAACTAAACCCAAAATACACGTTTTTGTGTCATCATTTAAAAATATCTTCTAAACAAATTACTTCAGTAAGAACCAAATTTGCTGTTCACAAGTGTAGTCCACTTTCCTAGGACAATTAACTTTTAAACAGCTCATTTCTTGTTTCTATGCCATAGCACAATACTGCAAAAGTTTTGATTGCTCACATATCCATCTAAATCCAAGCATTTTGAATGGAGTAACATATGATTCTAACTTTAAAAACAACAACAAAGCCAAATAAACCCCAAACCCCACAACAGTTAATTAAGCAAGTCTAACATTGACTCTAAGTCACAGGCAAAACGAAATCTCATTAGAAGTCTCTAACAAGCATCCACTGAACTTGCAAATTTGCATGAGCAGTCATACACATCCAAAATTCCCTCCAGCACTGTATTACTTCTAGACCCATGATTCCAAATAAAACAGGCACAAGTTCTTAACAAGAAAATCTTCTTTATTCTACATCCTTTTCCTCTTAAAGCACGCAAGTAAATGGCTGCTTAACAGAAATCATATGCGTTCTTGCATATTTTTAAAAGTCCTTTTTAAAATAGAGGTGTATAATAATGTATAGAAGTTGTATTCATACCTCTGAGCTAACACTACGACAGAAGTTTTCAGTGCCTACTGATCTTATTTTCAAAGTTTTAACCCTTTCAAAATGTATGTGTCTGTTGTTCCCGGATGTTTTATCAGCTATGACTTCTGCTCACTTTATCAGACAGATGAGACACAGAAATAGCAGCCACTGCCCTGTACAGGGTACTGTCCTAACGTATCTCAATGGAGTCTTCCTGTCTATTTTGGAAAAAAACCCAAATCAAACCAAACCACAAACACCGCCCCCCCGCCCCAACATCACCCCAAAGCAAAAAGCCCTCCAATATCATCACAGACCACCATTTACCAAATTTCACTTTTTGGAATTGAAGCAGTCGTTAGGTGCAGTTATATTTTGCCATTATTAATTTCCATTGTTTTGTTTTGTTGTCTTTTCTCTTTTTAACATTTTTAATTAAATGGATCAGATAGCAGTTTTAAATTAGCTATTTTAAATAAGTCCAATCACAGGCTGGTCATGGTTTTCCTTCAAATTTTTAGCCCAGATGGGACTTCTGTGGCTGAGTTACAAACCCCTGAATAGAAGGGTTCAGATACGAAACCGTGATGTGAGCTATGACTGTTCAAACCTAGTCATAAGCCTGTGCTGATCTCAGTAACGCAGTAACGTAACAGAGGAATAAGGTATGTGAAAGAGAAAATAGCAGTCACTGGATAAACTAGATCCCAATATGTCTGCATTCAACTCTAAGACCCACTTAGCTGATTAGCTGCACCCTCTCCTCCTCTTCCTCCCTTGGCTGAGAAGAGGATAAACGGAGAAGTCACCTAACCTCTGTGAAGTGCTGAGCCTCAGCTAGTACAGCGGCCCCGGAAAGCTCAGCTCACTCGCGCTGACAGAACAGTACTTTGACTGATACAAAACCATGGTGTGGGAGGGAGCTGTGGATGGAAAATTACCCTGAGGACACATTCTCTCCAGGAAGAGCATGCCTTGCCTCTTGGGTAGCTCTGAGAAAAGCTCAGCTGATTCTAGCATCTGATGAGAGCAAGATATTGCACAGCTGCAAAATCCATCTTTACGGCAGAAAATGATTGGCCATGAACAATTTAAGACCGGCATCAACAGTCGTGCCTCCAGTATGAGCAGCAATGTACATGAGATGGTGGTCTTAGGAATTCAGGGCCCAAGCATTTCAAAGATGAACGCTCAAAATACTTTGGCAGGCAGGCAGAACGCAGAGGACATTGGCTGCATGGGTGGAATAAATGTTCTCCTGGGCTCCCAAATGCCAAGCCAAAGATCACCGAGGGGTGGCTAATCAGCAGCAACAAAGGAAAGCTTGTCCTCCGGAAACTGGTTTCAAAACCTTCCCCGCACCTCAGCCCATCACTGCTTATGTGAGTACTTGTAAAAGCAGGAGACTTACTTCCCCCCCCGCCAAGTTGTACTACTACATTGATATGCTGTGGCATAGCAGCCCCTACGTATCTCCCATAAGGTTTGGTTTGTCAGTTATTTCTCAACCACAGGTACTTATTGGTGGATACTATTAAAACATTTCTCTAAATACCAGGTTCTCCTGGTTCACACTGAATGTGAAAGTTAGTGACCCATGGGGAATTGTTTCCAAAATAGTGTTTGTATTTGTATTACCTTCAAGGCTATCCAAGTAAGCTTAGGGAGAAACAGAAAAATACATAGTTAATGTTAGTTCTGCAAATAAAGAATGAAAAAATAAAAAAACCCAAACCATCTTCTTAAAAAAAAAAAGCGATTCCAGGATCCAAGACAAAGCAGTTTGTCAAGCAGTTTTTGAAAGGAATTAAGCTTCCCTACTACAGGAAGCATCACTCCCAAATGACAGCCATGTGACAGGTTGATCGTGAATCATGATGCAGTCACCTAACACTAAAAAGGCTTCCCAAATAAATGTTTTTGAAGGTTGTAAAGGAGCACAGGCATCTTGCCTTTCACTTTACGTAACATGCCACCAGACATCAGACAGCTTGAGTCTAGCAGGGTACAGTGAAAAGACAGATTTGGGCTCTAGCCCCAACCCAAAAAACCCAAACACCCAACCAAAACCCAAAAAGTATCTTCTTTTTCTGGGGTTGAGAACTCAGCCTGAAAGCATGTCTCCAACTAGAGTATGGAGAACAGTCTCAGTCCTGGAACAACTTGTATCAAGTTAAAACACGTGACTTCCCATAGTTTAAAAGTTTAGTATGTGCAAAATAAAACAACCTATTTTTCATCTTCGCCTTTATCAAAGGCAAAACCAACTTCAATTTCACAATGAAATTTGGCAAGCAACTAGTCAGAGAATAGTCTCACCAGGCTACAGCATGCATAAAGGCCAATACAGAATACATCATTGCCCTCTATCTCATAGCGAAAATGCAGGTATCATCACAAACAAAATCCTTTCAAGGATTCTCTCCAAAATTAAGATTCAGGACATGAATTTTCTTCCCTTTTCAATTTTGTCTGAGCAGGGTATTTCATTACTGCATGCTGAAAAGCATACAAGAGGAACAGTGGGATAATTCCCACTACAAAGGGCTGCGTTCATGGCACTTACGTGTGTTTCATAAAATTTCACTTCCTTGATTACCTGTTTGTATTTTCGGTAGCAACGCTGAATAACAGCGGCAGCCACGTCTTGCTGTTCCCGGAGGGGACGACCCTATGTGGAGAAGGAAAGAAGCAATAAGTAGTCAGAGTGCACCAAAACACAAGACAGGTGATGTTAAGTGGCTCACAGCAGTTTGCAGGGCACCTACTTCTAAATCTCTCCTACCAGTGCTACCTGGTCTGATTCAGGTCCAGGCATTTCCTCGAGATGTCTCTACTCTCAATTCACCTAAGGGACAAACCCTCAAAATTGATCGTTGCACCAAGCAGGCAACTAACCAGAACCTCTGGGGTATATTTTGAGGATATGCTTTTTGAGTGCTGTTCCAGCACAGAAGGCATGCTATGGCATGACATGCTCTCCCCAGTATGGTAGTTGCTGGGTAAACACCAACAAGCAAATGCTGGAAACATTGAAAAGGTTATGACAGAAACTGTATTTTTGTCCCAGGAGTGGGTATTACCTACATTTTGTTTTGTGACAAATTATATTCTCTCACGCCTAACAAGGAAGATATTGGATGTTTCAGCCACATACCTTGTATTTCCTGAACACTGTCTGGACGAGTTTGGCAGCTTCATAGAGTTCTCTCTGCTCATGATCAGACAGAGTTAACTGTGCAAACTCATTTTCTACCTTCTCGCTGGTGGATGCACTCAGAAATTCAGACCAATCTGCTGCCGAGGGAAGGCTGGGTTTCTCAAAAGCTATTTCACTGACTGGTGAGCCTGCAGGGCTCAAGCTGGTGTTCGAAGAAGGGGTCAGGGGTTCACTATACAGACTTCTGAAATACCAATCACAGTAGGAATTATTGGCTCACAAAGCACCTTGGCTGGCATCACAGATAAGGATTACAACATTTCTGAGTTCAAGGCTCGCTCCCCTCCCTCTCTCCAAGCAACACCCCATATTCCTGAGCCTGCCTGTACTGCATTGCACAGACTTGGCACTGGAAGAGACGTCACAAGTCAGACCTTGCAGCCACTTTCCCCTCCTGCTGCATGCACTCCCATTCTTCCATGAATTTGTAGCCGTGTTAGTAACGATACGTTTGATCATGAAAGTGTGGCTGGGCTTGGAACGCCAGCATTGAGTCCCACTGAGAAATAGCATCCGCAGGCTAAAGAATCAGTGCATACTGCCCAGCATTCAGACCACTCAAAAACTGAGAGCAACTTCACAGCTCTTACTGACCTTATCTGTGCAGCACTCGGCAGATGATCGACATCAGCAAGGTAACTGGCCAGCCAGCTCATTGTGGTGCTCATGGCAGCACTGTCTGTTCTCTCCACCAGCGGTGACTCCATTGGCACAAAATTCTCTCGCTTGATCCTGTCAGGCGTAGCTTCAATAATGTGCTCTGCAAGTGTCATCATGTTCACCTGGGAAGGGGGAGAGGAGAGCAAACTTTGGCTGCCTGGTAGCAGGAGCCTTGTGCTTGCATGGTACAGCCCAACTTTAGACAGACTGCCTCATTTTCCCCAAACTTGTGGTAGCTGGAGCCTACTGTTTGTCTCAGCAGTGGAGAGAAAGTCATTAAGCAAAGCTCATTTGCTTTTCTGTTTCTTCTGACAAAAGTACTGTAGGGTTTCATATTCCCCAGACTCTTTTTCACTGAGTGTACAGGGAGCCTAAGAGACCTGGTGAAAGGTTTATGTCATTGGACCTTAGCTGTAGGCTACTGACAGCTGTCACTACTATCTTGTTTCCAAGGGAAAAGCGATCTTGCCACTCTTTTACCGAGATGTGCAGTAGAGCATGACAGGACAATAACAGCACTTCAAGAGGAGTTAAAATCCTTGGGACCACAGCTTTGTCAGGAATCCTTCTGAACCATATCCCCCCACCTGCCAACGTTCACAGGAATTTTTAATACAGAGAACAGAAAACACTTCTTGTTTAGCAAAGATCTGCTTCATCCATATTATGCCAGTAAGATAAGAGTATTTAAGAGATGCCAAGCTCGCTCACATAGGCTGTGCTCCCATTACTCTTTTCGCTCAGAAAACCAAACACCGTACCTTTCCCCCAGTGACTACTTCACATCTGTCTGTCCTGCTTCTGTTATGTTTGTATTTCCTCTATTCCATACCTGGTGGCATTTTTCCTTCCCCCAACTCACTGTCTCTTCCCTCCTCCACTCTTATCTCCTTGCCCTTTAAGGTGTAGTGGCTTGGCCTGCAACCACAGCACTGCCGCTCAGGTCACCTTGTCTTCGTAGAGACTGCTTCCCAGTTCCCAAAAGACTGTGGGGCCATCTTAGTCTCATTGACTGACGTGACCAGGAGGCTCTGCTGTTCCCTTTTTCTTTGCAAAATTGCCAACAATTCTGCGCACTCTGTACACTGTTGAAGCGTACGCCAGTGCATGACCCTAAATGCTAACGGTTCGCCTTTGCGTCCAGGTTGAAAGGATACCCTTTGAAACTGGAAGTAATTACAGATTGACCGTATGACCACTTCCTTTCACAAAGCACAATTCAGAGTCTCTAAAGGCCTCCACAGAAGTTTCTCACAGTTAGGTTCCTCTGTGCAGCCACCATGTTCTCCGAGACCGCTGATCTTGGTGCTACCAGTATGTTTACCTGCAAGTCATCCATGTGGTGTAAGCAGTCCTCATCCCCTGCATTGTCCCTATAGGACAAGAGCTCTGCATCCACCATCTCCCTGTCAGCCATCATCAACACGTTCATCTGCTCTCGCTGGCGTAGTCGATGGGCTACAGTGTCCTTCCCCAGCGTAGCCCCCTTCTGACTCCCCGCCACCTGCACTGCAGACACACCAATATAAATGTCTTTTGGGTTCCATTTGATGCCTGCTTGGCTGCCAGAGCCCCGGTACCCAGTAACTTCTGGGATGTGCTGGGAGAGCTCCCGGCCATAGTCCCTTATCCCTTCACTGGGGCTGATTGTCTCAGTGGCGGATTGCTTGGAGCTGGAGTTCTGCTTCCTGACGCTCGGCTGTTCCAGGCTCAGCGCAGTGGAAAGCAGCTTCTCTTGCCGGGCTTGAAAATATTCAGGGCTCAGCTTATGTTTTTTGGGTGCAGGGTAATCTTTCTGAGTCTCACTACTGTAGTAACTAGAAGGTTCTGATCTTGGTCGTCTCAGCTCTGGAAACAAACAGATCAATGGTCAAAACGTAACATGCAACCTATGATCGTTGCAGGAACTACAACAGCTTCTGCCACAGTGCTGCAGGCGGAAGTTTATGCCATGCTCTAGGACACTTGACAGTATGTGCAAAGGGAGTAACTACCACCCAGGGAGGATACTACCTCAGTCACTCTTAAGATACACGTCTTTCTAAAGCAGGCATTCACTCCTCTTCCCGGTACTTATGCAAGTGCATGGAGCATGTGACAGATCCCTCACAAGAAAAGAATTAAGCATGGACAGCAGGGCTACAGGTGGCATTTGCCACCCAGGTGAACTCCTTGCTCCCAAGTTTTCACATGTCAAATGTCAGCAAAGGACTGCACGCCCTCGGCGTTGTTTTACCTGTGTTTGTACTGGAAATCACAGTGACTCCCTTCTGAGGCTCCTGAGAGGCAATAAGCTCACTGTGCCACTGGGACACCCAGTTCTCTGTGTTGGAGTCTGTGCTCGAGGGGCACTGAATCCTGGGGTTTTGCCCAAGCTGAGTTTGCTCATCTCGCTGTAGCTGCTCCAAGCACTCCGCCAACTTCACATGGCCCCGAGACCGGGCAATGGCCAGTGGCAGTCTCCCAAGCGAGTCAGGAATAGAGATGGCTCGGCGGTCCCACTTGTATAGCACAACGGCTGCATCCATGTGGCCCAGGGCACATGCCCACATCTAAAACAGAAAAGACAACTGACCCACTGGGTGACCTGCCTTCTCCTTCCTTTCTTGCTAACACAGTGGAGTCTGGTCCCCAGCTCATGGAAAAAACAACTCTGATAAGCAAAACCGTAACGTGCTTGAAACCCCAGCAATTGGCTTTTGTAAATGTCCTATCCTGACAAAAAGGACAGGATTAGACGCATGCTATTCTCTCCTATGACAGAGAAACCTCCATCTGCCAAAGGAAGCTGACAGTTTGACAGTTACTTATTTAGTAATAAATGTTTTTTGGGTTTGGCCTTTTTTTTTTTTTGACAGTGGCACTGCGGAGACAGAAGAGCCTCATACGCAAAGGAATCTCTGAGATCAGAAACACGCAGACAGGACCAAAGGTTGTGAACAATAAAATCAATACTCTGCTGTTGTAAACTGCCACTTCTGATTCCACTTGCTTTGCCTTTTTGCTTGTTTAAGTTCTCAGTCACGATTTCATGATTCGAATGACCAAGATACTGCAATGACTTTACAACCTCTACAGTGAATCAGTGAAAGAGAACAACTTGAAAGAAGGCATGTACAGTCCTTTCTCCAGCACAACAGTGGAGACTAGATTTTGGGTAGAACAACAAACCAGAACCATCTGTCTGTCCCTCTTCCTCATGTTACTCAATGACAACGTTTTTTCTGTGTAGTGTCTCTCAACAAAATGCCAGGAAGCTCATAGTGCCTTGTCTTGCCATTCACACAGCAAGTACACTCAAGAAACATCTACTCCTTCAGAGTGTGAAACACATTAGGAAAATAACACATCAGGAAGAATTCCAGAGGGTCCTCAAGACTCTCTCAGAAGTTTCAGTCTCTGCTCTTACCAGAGGAGTGCAGGAGAAATGATCCACATTCAAAGGGTCAACTTCCAGCTCCAGATCGATGCTGTCTGCATGTTTGGTGCTGCAGAGGAAAGAACAGAACAAATGATGCTCGGCAGCCACGTTAGTATCATTGCCCAAAGGCACCGCTTTACCCAGTGCACCATACCACAAAGAAGTGGCCACACATATGCCCATGACACACATTTACTACAGATGGTGCCCCCACCAGAGACTTTAAGAGCATGATACATCCAGCGATTGGACTCGCTCTCTCAAGAGACACGTCCCTGTCAGATCAAGGGATAGGAACAAGTTCAGAGACTTGGCTGTTTGTAGGGACAACCAGAAATCTGGACCAAGCAGAGCTTACATATGCTTCTGCCATGCCTGCATTGACACCCAAGAGTCCAACGGGCTGGGTCTTACCGCCATTTGATGAGGGTCTGGATCAGTGTAGCATAGCCCTGGGCAGCGGCTAGGTGGAGCAGTGTCATTCCTCGGAAAGTCTTTGAATGGATCAAGTGTTTGGACTTTGCCCAGCAAGCACGACTCATCATCTTCTCGCACACCACCACCACGCGGCTCTCAAAGCAGCTGCCCAATGTCCCAGTCCCAGAAACGCACTGAAACACCACACACATCCCAGTTTAACCACGGAGGGGAGCTGCAACCTGCCCCGAGCAGGCAGCCTTCCACCTCTAGAAGTACTGAGACAGTGGCAAATGTGAGTGAAAGCCAACTGCTGTTAAAGACACCCACGAACCAGACTTCTTGTTTAGGAGAAACTATAATCCTTTCCACCACCACCCCCCCCCCAAACCAAACTCTGGTAAGGAAGCACAAAGCTGCTGTGTCTGGACACAGCGGGGCTCATACCTGCACCTGCGTTCCTCCGTTCCCACTCCCATTGCTCCCGCCTCCTACTCCTTGTTTGTGCTGCTGGGAGCCTGTCATTTCAGCCATTCTCCTCTCCATCTGCTCAAGTCGCTCCAATATTGACATCCTGAACTGGTTATCTAGGTCGGAGAAAACCAGAATAAGGATATTTCCATGGAAAGAAAGCTCAAGTTTTGGCAGCCTACTGCAGGAAGCCACAAACAGCTATCCTGGAAATCACACAGAAGATTTGCTCTGCTTGGCAATGCACAGGGACACTTGCCCTGCAGCATCCAAGCTCTTCAAGTTCCTGCAGCAGCCCTTTGACTGTAATTCCTGAGAACTTCCTTAAAGAAAACAGACAGAAAAATGAAAAACGCAGGCACAAGATGGATCCCTTCCCTTATGATTCTAGCTGTATCCACACAACAAAGGACTGGGATAACGCAACTTCTTTGAACACACGAGTAAACCCTCAGCAAATATAACCATTCAGACAGCATTTCAGTAGGATCACATCTGTCAAAATACTCTCCATTCTAGAGTCAATCCCCCTACTTTACAAGAGTCCTGAATTCAGCTTGGCTTGCCTCCTGAAACCATGCAATAATGGCACCTGGAGGAAAAAGACTCCTCTGCTTCCTTCTGTGCTTAGAAAAAGGAGTCTTAAAAAGGCACTTGCTCCTTCCCTGACAGGCTCCCTTTCTTGGAAAACAGCTTCAGCAAAGTGCCAGAAACAGAACTACCAGAAATCACAGAGTACGGGCACTGATAATCCAGTAACGTCACTCTGAAAAGCAGTACAACTCTTGAGCCTTCGGGTCTCTGCTGAAGTCTAAAGGCTATATTAGTTTTTTTTTCCTCCTTGCATTGTAAGCTAGCACTATGATACAGCTACTAATGCTTCGATAATGGAGCAGGGAGATTTAGAAAGGTTAATAGGACATTGCTAAACCTGATGCTGTAGAGATTGACTCGAGGCATCTTTTTGTGTTCAGGGCCAGTGTGGTTCGAGTGGCTGCAAACACAGAGGGCTCCTTCTGTCTTGTGACCCATACGGGAAAAGCTTCATGCAGCTCATGTGAAGCTGGGCAGGAGAATATTGTGGATAGGGAACGTTAAATCCATCTTGCTATCATGCTAACAGTGTATATAATAAACTACGGGGAAAAGGCAATCCTCATCCTGTTTGGTTTCATGCATCCATGGAGATGATGTGGTGGTGCAGAGCACCGATAACCCCAGAACAAATCCTGTGATAAGAATACGTGCATCAAAATGAACAAGCTCTGATCAAGTTTTAAAAGAGAAAATCTTCTCCAAGTGACCTGGTTACATGCAGAGCCCTCCCTGGAAGGTCGCAGGAGTACTTGTATACTACGCTCCGCAAGACACAACTCTTACTAAAGGGTATTAGAGAGACACGGATCTCTCTGCCGTACTGCACCGAAGGCCATATCGCAGACCATTGAGAAGAGACAGCTCAGCTCCACTGACTGACAGTTACACGAGGAAATATTCATAACGCAGATGTGGTCTCAGGGCCCTTTCTCTGAACTGTGGTCAGCACACAGCAGCAACACAAGTTGTGTTTTCCCAGCTAGTCTTTGTTCCAGGAGTGCTGCAGTGTGCTGCAGTGCAGTCCACGTCGCTGTCTCCTCCTTCCCCATTGCCAGGCGGAGCACGTACGCTGCAGAGACTGACAAGAGACCTGGCACTGCTGAGCCGTCCCCTCGCACTGCGGGCATGGGCCAAACAGAGCCACCGCAACTCAGGTACCAGCAAAAGTGGCCCCGTTTGCCACGCGGGTTAACAGCTCCGTTCTGCACATTTAACACCACTCTCTCTGGTTGGGTGGCCGGCACTTGCATTTTATTAGAGCTAAGAGTAGCAACACACATCGGGTATTGTAGCTGAGCCTTCAACCTCGTATGGGCAAAAGCAGCATCCTTCTAAACGGAGGAGAAATTTCGCTTGAACAGGTGTTATATAACAACAAGCCCAGGGCTGCAAGATACTGGGGATTTGCTCCTATCCATTTAGCTGTCAAAAGAGAACAATTATTCTGTACAGCCAGAAATAGCAGGAGAAAATGATTCCAGTGAGATGCAGAAATACATTGTGCAGATTACTATCCCCCCCCCACTCCTTTTTTTTTTCCCAAGCTGAAACCATTGCGGAACAGAAATGGACGGCCCCATGTTCGTGGCCATTTTCCAGGCTCTCCTCTCTAGGCTCTGGGATCTCTAATGAGTGAAGCCTCCACCTTTCCAGATACTGAGCTAATGACACCAAGCACTTCCCTGCACTTTTCATCGGAGGACTGAAGTTACTAAAGGTAGGTCTGTCACCACTAATGTCCCCAAACGGGAACGATAAAACAAAGAAAGAAAAGCAGGGAACTTTTCTTAGGAAACAGAATTTGAAACAGCATCTAGTGCTCCCACATATTCCTATTCAGACTCCTGGACAGTGCTCCTGGTAAGTATTTAGGGCAGAACTACCTGGTTTTAGATAGCAGATAGTATCTGTTTTACTTAACAGGAGTCTGAAGGACAGACATTATAAACTCATCACAGTCTTAAACATGTAACCTTCAGCATCTTACCAAGACAATGGTCTTTTTCATGGATGGGTGTAAATCGCTGCTTGGTCTACAGGCAGGTCAGAAATATGCTGCTTTTAGTAAAATGGGAACTGGAAACAAACATTCTGGAGCACCAACCCAGAGCAAAGGGAGCCCTTTCCATGTCTAGCAGAGACTGCTGCCATTTGCCCAGCAGCACGGCACACCCTCAGATTAGAAACCTCAAGGCAGCAAATAAGGTAAATGGGGCGGTAGTGCACAGAAAGTATCTCTATGTTGCCCATTTTCCAGGTGATTAAACTTGCTACCTACGCAGCTAGAGCAAAGCCACAACTGATGGCAAATTCAAAATTACTTATGTAGCATTTCCATAATAAATTCTGCACTGTCAAGTACACCAAGGCGTCCCCTTCAAAAGCGACTGGCCACTTGAAAGTGTGTGTACTGCACCAGTCTACCAAAAAGTAAAAAAAAGAGGGGGGGGCAGAGAGAGAGTGCACAAGAATAGGAAAGGGAAGACAGCAGCTAGCTATGCACAGGTTGGTACACCCTTAACAAAACAAAACAAGGACACCTAAGCACAGAGTAACAGCCAAAGCGAAGGACACCTTCCCCCAAGGTTCCCCCTAGACTCAGCAATGAGATGAAAGGCTCCTCTTCTTCCACACCAAGGTCTGGATGCACACCAGATTAATGGCATTTGGACCACAGTCAGCACACTTCACACATTGCTAATAAGCCCACAGATGCCTTCCCCGGGCACCATCCGAGAACACCACACGTCACTGTTCGTGTGGAAGATCCCCAGGTAATTCAATCCCCCAAAGAGCACATTTCCTTCCTGCCCTGTTTGGAGCAGGGCCAGGGAACCTGTTTGCTTTCAGTTAGGCTCCCAAAAGTGAACCATGTATAAATATTGATCCTTACACACTCTTCTCTTGATGCACTCTTGCAGCACCTCTCGGGGTCATTTTAAAAATCAACAGTCCACAGGCAGGTGAACTTCCAAACTATTTTACCAGGCTGCACTAGTCCTACGCTGTTAAAATTAAGTTACAAAGAATAAAGACAATCTGGTACCTCGAAAACTTAGGTTTTGCAGGGGCCTAATTAAAGGGTAAGTCTTCAAGTCACCTCCTAGGAATCAATATTCTGCAAGTCCCAAGTTTTCCAGTTTGTATCAAACACATTATCACTTCTGTGTTCTCAGTAACAGGATTTGCCCAGCTTCATCCCTAAGGACAACAGCATAATGCTGAAAATAAAAGTACAACTTAGGTCACAGAAACTCGCATGAAAATACCCTTCTTTCCTTTATACAGTCCTGGGCTCAATAGGGTCAAAAACTAAGTCAGCTTTACATATCATGCGAGTTCTACGTATTATACCTGGTTTATCTTTAAAACTGATGTATCTGCATCCATGTTAGCAGCCTATATAGAAAGATGACCACTACAGCTGTGTAAAACTTAGAGAACTGGACAGAAAGAAAACCGCTCACGTTTTGGGAAGCAAAGGCTTGTGCTGGGTTTTTTTGTGTGTTTGTTCTGTACTGAACACAATCGAGGTCTGAAACTAGACCCTCCAGCTCAACAATAAAGGTATTGGATGACATCGCAACACATTCTTGAAGCAAACTACCTTGCTCCATCGCAAGAGAAAACCATGTTTTCTGGAAAAGAAAAACATGACAAAACCTGGCCCAGTCCTGCTGACTAACGTGTTTTCTTGTGAAAACCCTAATTGCCAAAAAACCACTGTCAGCAAAGCCCAAACACCACAAACAGGATGAAAATGAAGTGCAAATGAAAAAAGACAAGTTGCCTGAAGTTATGACATTTACCTTGCAAGAATTAAGAGATGGGCTGTAAGAGCCATAGGGTTGAATGTCCCAGATATCACCGAGAAGCGCAAGAAGACCCTTCATCCCTTATTTCTTATTTTGCTAGTCACACTCTTTTCTGTCCTGCTTACTTCAGGGGTCCGTGTAGAGCCACCTGCTTAGCAGGCCATGAAGCTACAGGAACACAGTTTCCACATTCTTGTCATATTCAACAGAGGATCTCATGACAAGTGTCTATCTCGCAGTGCACTGAAGACAAGAGCTCAACAGCATACAAATCGTTGTCAAAATAAGCTTTTCTCCTGCTACATGATACAGGAAATCTAAACAGCTCCAGCCAAACACAAGGAGATGCCTTGCACTGGAAGCACCCTGACTCTTTCCAAAGGCAGCAAAGATGCACGTGGATACAAACATATCCATATATTTCAGGTTTTACCCAAGGACTCTGCTTTTGAGGATAAAATTTCAGATGTTTTTGAGAGTCAAAAAATTAGACTTGCAAATTTTTCAATCTCTTGAGCTTTTGCATTACATATAAATCCGAAGACATGTTACAATATTCTTTAAGAAACCACAAAGAAGGTTTCTGAAGCTGTTCTTCAAGGTTGCCTCCATCAAAGGTGATGAAAACGATTGCATTTCTGGATCTCCAAGACACCTCATAAATTCACAGAAAACATTCTGAACATTGCACCTTTTCTAGAAATTACTCTTCTTCAAATTTAACAAGAAAAATGTAACATCAAAATTACTTCTGACCGTTACAGGAAGAAGCGGTGGCTTTAGGTCCTAAGGGCCTATTTTGTGAACAGACCGAGGCCCGGCAAGGCAGGACAGCCTGGTCTCACAGAGCTTTCCCACCAGCAGCTGCTTTCATCTGATGGGAGCTCTGAAGCTTTTGGGATCTGATGGAGTTACTCATATCCACTCGCTCAGGTTTCAGCCCTCTGGCCCTGCACCTTCTGTGAAACTCGGCAAGCCCAAAGCGCACCCCTGGGTCATATGTTAATTTAGGGATCTGTTCCATCACACTCAAAGCCATCTTCACTTCTGTTGTCCTCAGCCCTTCACAGGGGAGTGAGAAGCTATCCCATGGATTCAAAACCAAGCTTAGGAAACATAGCAAAACTATTCACGGTGGTATTTATTTACAGGGTCCGGTCCTCCTGAGAAAACCAGTTGTTTCAGTGTTATGTCAGGGCTGGGCTGCTCCACGGTGCCAGCAGCCCAAGGGCAGCCTGACTGTCCCAGCAAGGAGGGACTGGAAAGAGCTCCTTGGTCAGATTTTGACCCATGCTAAGAAATTGGTTTGTACCCAATACTCATTTCCCTAAAACACGAATCTTCATTTGAGTGCAAAATGAGCTGCTTTTTAATTGGTACTCAGAGGGAGCCTACTACTGATTACAGCAACAATCACAAGTTATGGACAAAACATTTCTAAAGATGCAAAACTATTCTGGTACAAGTCTTTTAAGGATGGTTATTTACATCAGTTAGCATTTTACAGAGCTACAGCGTGTACACTTGCACAGTTACACCCAGATAACCTGGATATAGTTTCACATTAACAGTTTCTTTTGGCAGGGTTGGTTTAAACCGGTGGTGTTTTCTTAGCCCAGATCCCTTCACCGATGAATTTAAAGCAGACCTGTACCAACAGCTCTATGAACCACCACAGCGGGCACGGTGAATGGAAAATGCAGCGAACAGAGGAGTTCATCTAGTTTAACTCCCAGACTCTGGAAGTCACACCTCCATCTTCTCCCTTAGTGTCCCCTAATACACGCTGCTGAATTTCCTCAGTAAGAATCTAAACAGATGCTAGCCATTTATGTTATACAAGTTTTCACGGGAGACTGCAGAGGCACCTGCCTTGTGAAGCCTGCTAACACCTTGTGACAGCTCCTGACTGCACGAGCCCTACATTAAAAGGGTAGCTAAAACACAGCACTTGCAAACGTTGTACAATTTTTTTCCATGCAAGGAGGCAAGAAGGTTCCTACCAGAAACGTGCGTGATTTATAGACAGTGGGCCAGTTCCTGCAGAATTACCAAAAGGCTCTCTACCACTCCCTCATTCAGTTGCGTTGTCTCTTGCTGGTGGGACAAGATGCTCAAGACTTTAGTAAGGCTGGAGCCCCCACCCTAAATGGTATAGAAAAACAGGGACCAAATCGGGGGGAAACGCCTGTGCTGCAGCGTATAGTTACAAGTGCAATGCTTCACCTGTCCCCCCGTGATAGCCCACTCGTCTGCACGTCCCTCCTCATCTTCTAACCCAAAGACCTCTTCCAAAGACACTGTATTTTTCTCTTTTTGAGCTATGCAAGCAGTGTTCCCGATGGGTGGGCACTAGTTCAATCCATCGCCTCCTGCTCACGCTTTATTACAAAATGTAGTAAAGCCACATGTTAGCAGACATCGAGTTTCAGGTCTTGCACTTCTTTGTGTGGTACCTGAAACACCACTATGGTCCAGGTATAGAGCTAAGAGGATACCAACATACAGCAGCGAGTGACAAGACCTCCTTTGCTTGACAAGTTTAAGAAATTAGCATAGACAGCGGCTTTTCTAATCTCTGCACACTGCTTTACTGGACGAGTACAGATCCAAAAGAATCTCCTCTTCTGTCCTTCTGCCACGCAAGCTTCAACCAGCAAGAAACTGTCTGTACCACTCGTGACATCGCAGCGCAGCCACAACTATTACAGAGGAAATACTGCTTTGCATTGATGAAAAATAAATCAGCAGTTCTTAGCAGTGTCTATACCACTGACTCTTTTTTACACTCTCACCTGGAGGTCTTTTTTTCCTTTGCCATGCTGCACAACCTAAATGACAGACAGTATTTGACTGGAAGGACTAAAGGATGAGGGTACAGTATCTGCCCAGGATATAATTATTTCCCCACGGACTTCTAATCACTGAACTGATGGTGCTGTGCGAGATCTGCATCTGCACGTGTTCCCAAGCACTGTGCTCAAATACTGAAGAGGTAAGAAGCCACTCTGAGAGTGCTGGCTCCTCAGCACGTGCGGTTTCTTTAACGGCACTTTCCGTGTTACAACACTCACTGTACGGACAATGCAGACTGAATTTAACAAGTGCAATAGCTGAGCACTGTAAAAAAAAAAACCAACAACCATGCAGCGCAAAGACATTTGTCTGTTTTGCAGAGCAAGTCAAACACACCATATTCCCTCATCCAATGCAAGCCGTGGGTGGGGATGGAAGCAGACTAAGTACACATCACTTCTCTGACTGCCACTGCCCTGTCCCTATTTTACAATTCATCTGTCACTTGCCTACAAAATCTTGCTCAATGCTTCTATACAGTAAAAATCCTGAACACCTTCCGTGTCGCAATATCAGTTTGATCTGGTTTAGTACTTATTTCTGAAGCGTCTTCATTGCAAGAACACATATTTCTGAAATGAAACTACAGTAGCATCCACAATGCATCTTACAAAAAGCTCTGTTCAGCAGTAAGCTATTACATGTCACGGTCTCTACCAGCAAATTAAAGCACTTAAAATTTTTACTTAACATTCAAAGGCAAATGGCTATCTGTGCTAACGAGGCAGGTCACTTCCAGGCCTTTTGATTAGTGAGAAATGCCACAACTACTGAGGCACATGATGAAGAAAACACTGTATTTACACCCTGAGCCTAAGCGACAGCTGAAGAACGTCCATGCTTTCACAGAGGAAATAAACACTACTGGGCATGGGCAGGAATAATTAAGTAATCCAGACCTGCACATACAGGCATTGTCATTGATTTTAAGCCATTAATCCACGTACCAGAGCAAGAGTTCTTACCAGGAACACTTTTCACATAGTTCTTCCAACACTACAGGACTTCAGCTATTACTCCCATGCCATCTGGGACTACTCTGTTCCTCTCTATCAACCCCAGCAGCCAGCGCTCCCTCAAAAAATGGTACTTCCCTAATTTATCATGCCGTTACTAGAGAAGAGGAGAAGGGGGGTGGCTCAGGCTGACTTTTTCCCCAAGTGGCAATCTCTATACCAACAGTGATAAAGCACTTGCTGCCTTTTGGTTTTTTTCACGCTTCTCTTCCCCAGAGCTCAGGGATGGCAAGATTTTCATGTTATCCAGGAACAGCTACTTCAGGAAACCAGGGAAGGTTTTAGACATGCCGTGAGGACTTGATGTATTTTAGAGGGAGGGCAGACTGCTAAAGATGTCACTTCTTGGGCTATTTAGTAATTTGTACAATAACACTTGGCTGCATAAGGTCACTCTCTGCACCTCAGGTCAGAAATTGGCTGTGCTTTCCCATACATGCCAACACTATGAAAGGCGTTGTGCTTTTGGATGTATGCAAAGAACAACAGCCTAGGAGGACATGCTCCGCTGCTGCCCACCTGCACGGTGCTACCCACTGCTCATGGTGACTCCCTCCTCCAAGGGTTACACACTAAAGGAGCTATAAACAGGAAAAAAGCACCTCACGGGGCACTATGCAGTACCTCTGCTATGGTATTGTAAGTACGGTAAAGGTGCTGACCCAAGTTTTCTCTCATCAAAATTGCAAACTCAAGAATCAAGATATTCACTAAGAAATCACCAGACTGATGAGCAGAATGATACAAAACGGCCTCTATTTGCTGCAAAATCAGATAAATAGGAACTGCTGCAAGCTACAAAACTGTGAAACACTAGAATAGGCCAGCAAAAAGACTGCCATCTCCTTTGCTGGAAGCTTTCAAAAAGTCAGACATCAGTCCCATTTACCCCATCTCTAAACTGGGAGTGGCCTACACAGTCTTCTGACGTCTCCTTCCTAGTCCTACTCTTGATGAAGCTCCCTGCAAAACAAGTTTTGCAATAACCTGGCACAGAGCAGGCGTGTGCTTCAGGCACCCCTAAGCTCCTCAGGGAAGGTTTGGGCTAATGACCTCACCCTATATCGTACCATCTCAGAAGATGAGATGGTGAGCTAGAGGTGTTAGGATGTAATCTGTCCTTCTGCATGCGTGACGCTACAATAAAAGTGCCATCACAACTCTGAACCCGCATTGTAACATCACTCTGGAAGGGCTGGGGACCAACAAGGGAGGGCGAGTAGATGGAAATGTGACCGTGTCCCACAGCTGGGGGCACAGGGAGAAGAGGGGGGAGGAACCGCGAGCTTAAAAAGGCATGCATTTACATTAAGTATGGCAGAGTGACGGACAACACACAAGCATGCAGACTTAAACAAATACCGCACGACACATCACCCTGTAATACTGAAAGCAGTACGTTGTCACACCCGCACATTCACCTGCAAAGAGCGAGGGTCCCAGACCCCTCTGTACTACCTTTCCCTGCTTCCAGGTAAATAAACCGACAACATCTGGCACCAGAGGACTGACCTGGGAGTCTACAAAGGCATCAGTGGAGGCTCCAGCCAGCATCTGGTGCAGACCCTGAAGCAGGGGTGGACAGAGCAGGCTCCCCCCCAGACCTGACTGTCGTCTTTCGCATTCTCGCAGCCAGCCGGAGCTCCTTGGTCTTACCGCAGCGCTGGCGGGAGTCTCAGCTATGCCCTCTCCGCACTTCTGCGACCGCGGTGCACGGGCTAGCGCTCGCTGGCATATTTCAGACACGGGAGAGTCCTGCCATGGAAGTCCGCAGTGGAAGGTGACGCCGAGCGATGTTCAGCGGCTGGGGACATGGCGCTGCGCACAACTGCCCGAACGCTGGAGC
>NW_009615970.1:0-11025 GCF_000690535.1 Cariama cristata
TAACACAACACTGAGAAACAGAAAAAACATGCAAAAGATTTCACGCAAGGGTGTGCGCCTTAACTCCCCAAATACCCAGGGATGGATTAGTTGTAGGCAGAGCGCTGCATGTCAAGAGGATTCCGTAACGTGCAGCGCTTCTGGGATCCTGATCGAGGAAGTGATCTCATCTTTTTATATTCAGTTCTGTAAAACTTCTGGATTTTGTTGTCTTCATTCCCTATCCCAGCAAGGAGAGCGTTCTGCTTTTGTAAATATATAATTCCATGGCTTTGCCCATCTAAATAATTCTATTAAAGCTGAGCTTCAAATGGATGTTAATTTTAACGCTACGTGTACATAATTTCAAAAACTGATTGCAAAACTGAGGATGTGTATTCATTATTTATTCTGAATATATTTAAACTAACAATAAGTATCATTTTAAGTGATAGAAACTTTGACAAATGAATCATATGTTTGAAGATTAGAAGTATTCATGATATATTAATGAAAAAGCTTTTTTCCCCCAAATTTATTTAAAATTAGGAACTATGCCTTCTTTTTCCAAGTAGTTCTCCTATATTCCATACAAGATACACGCTCATACTTTACTCTCCGAGAACAACAACATGTAGAAACATAAAATTTTTAAAAAGCTATATAATAGAGTAGGTAAACAAAAAGAAAAAGCCAGGATAAAAATAATTCATGATAACTTGTTTTCCAAACATTATACTTTCCAACTTCATTACCATTCCAACAGTTATATCGGACTTTTAGCCAGGAAACATTTCTCAAATAAGTCTAGTAACTGAGTAGAATAACATCTCCAAGGAGAAAAAAACCCTAGTTCATCTGTCAGTACAAAACACTCCAAACCCCCTAAAAACTAGAAAAATACAGCAACCTCTCTGTTCTCTAGTTTCCAGTCACAGCCCATCAAAACCCGATAAAACGCAAGAGACCCCAATTACCAGAGCCAGAGATGCCGCATCCTTAACTACACAAAACTAACGCTCAACAGCACGCTTGCATGATGGAAACAGGAGAACACCCCACCGTAGCTAAACAAGCCAGCCTCCACCCTGGCATCTCCCCGTCCTCCTCCTCACCCCTTCAAAATAAGCCCCACCGGCCACAGCGAGCGCTCCTGAAGGAAAAAAAAAAAAAAAACACAAAAAAACCCACAAAACAAAACATTAAGAGAAATAAAACACTTATCTTCTTTTTGAAGGGAATGGCTCAGCGGGAAATAAAGCCAATGGACCATTCTCTAAGCCATTAGCGTGGTCTGAAGATGCTACTGCTCCACCATCCATCCTCATCCTCATCCTCATCCTCATCCCCACCCTCACCCTCATCCTCATCCTCATCCTCATCCTCATGCCATCCCAGCGCTACTCCAGCCTCACTACTCCTTGCAAGGTTAGCAGGGGGAGGCCGACCTAATTTATAACCCCTCCAGCTGATGGGGTAATTAGCAGCAGGGGTGATTGCACTCTCTGCCAGGAGCAAGAGCACGTGTCCTTGTGGCCAAGGCCTCCTGAGAAACCATCTCTGCAGAAACCGATGCAAAGTGGTTGAATTTGGGCAGTGGCTTTACTACAGCGTTATCTTCACCTCCCATTTTCCACTCGTGTACCTGAACTGGGGATGAACACATTGCTGTGAGCTTGGTGAGCTCAGTGACATTCCTGTGTGCCAGGATGGACTTGCCACGTCTTCAGGGAGGTGTTTTGTTTGGTTTTTGGGTTTTTTTCCTGAGTTTTTGATTGCATTTGGATTGCTGAAACAAAGCTACGCATCCCCTGCTGACAGAGAGAGACACTCCTCACTTGGCAAACTTTTGGTAATTAATTGCAGCCGTGTTCAGAAAGAACCCACCAGTATTTCTCCTTACAGGTGAGTTGCATCTTCTGGTGCTCATTCTGAAGACGTTCTCGGTGACAAAGGACACCTGCGGACAGACTGTGCTGAAGGGAGAGGGGAACAATTTTATACCAAGACTGACTTTCATGGCTGTATAGCTCTGGATGTGGGAACCAGCCGTGACTTACGGGCTGCTGAGACTGTCCAGATTTGTGTTAGTTAAGAGACTTCCAGGAATTGGTGTTCTTCCTGCCATAGGAAGAAATACAAATATACAAGTAATTAATTGCTCCAAGTTCTCGCAAGCACCCCGCAGCAGCTTCGTCACTGCATAAATTGGATGACGAGGACATTTAGCTTCTAGGTGAAAGCAAAAACTCTAACTCCTCTGAGTTAATTGATAACTGAAGTAATCCACTTGGAACTAAGTGTTAGCTGGCTTCCTGTGGTTATTAGGTGATTTTCATCAAAAAAAAAAAAAAATCTCCATAAGAAAAAAATTGAAAATAGGGTAGGATGGGTTTTTCAGTCCGTCCCTCTGGCCAAAACCAGAACAGGGAGTACATAAAGCCATGCTTCAGCTCTGCCCCAGGTAAACTCTCATGATGCCTGAAATGAGTAAATGAGTTACCTCGTGTCCTGCATATTTATCTTTTTCCCTTATGCAACATGGTATGACGTTCGCTGCTTTTGTGACAGACAATCTAAGAGGTTTTTGATCTCCAGTCCATCTTCGAAGAGCACTTGGAGGTTCAGAACATTTCCTAATCTCGAAGTATGCTCCTCTTCCCGTCTGCTTTTTAAATACAAATCAGTCTGCGCTTACTGTGTAAGCGGATACACACTGACCTCGCTTTAAATTAATTCAAATATGAACGTTTTCTGTTCTGGAGAAGCACAAAGGTTTGATCTCTTTGCTTGCACAAAGTGACCGGGAAGAAGGTGAAACGGGATGATGCTAATTTTAGAAGTATGTTGCATTTTTGTAAAGTCAGAGCATCGTTCGCATTTAACAGTAAAAACTAAACCCATCTTTGTTTCAGACTTCAAAAAAGCTCGAACAAGTGGAGTTGGTGGTAATCCCATGGGAAGAAGATGCAACTCTTGCTTCCAAATTCTTTAGGTTTAAAGATACAAATCATTCATCCAGCACAGGACTACGAGGACTACGAGGGGTGAGCTAACACATGGCTCTCAATCTGACAACATATTTCCCCTTATCCCCATATTTCCTTATTAATTAACATCAGATGAGTATGTCAGTATGAGCACGCGTTCTCCAAAATCTCCAATATACCTTTATTTTGAAAAAATAGCATCCTTTGACCTACCAAAACCACATCCCTCCCTGGTAGGAAGACTCGTCAGGACAGCCGCTGTATGAACATCGTTCGGCTTTGGCGAGCAGTCCCCGTAACTATTCCTGGGATGAGCAGATCAAGTGTCCTGTGTATTTTTGGTGAATCATGGTCAGCAGAACAAAAGGCATCAGTGCGAGTAGCAACAAGATTCAGCCCAAGATGAGCGACGCCTGAATTGAGGTGTCTGTATGTGTGCTAAACACCCGAGCTCCCACCAGAGACATCTGAGACCTGACGGATGCAGGTGATGAAGGCTGGAGAGCACTTTGCTCACCCTAAAGAAGCCACGGGTCATCCTCCGGCCACTTGACCACACGAGTTACATCTCTGATGGGAACTCAGACACTGACCACACATGGAGACACCGGTGCATATCTACATGTGGGCACTGACAATTTGGATCTGAATCCCACCCGCTGTGTCCTTCTTAGTAACTTTCCAGGATGGAAATCCTCACCAGGATCCTGGATCAGGCCCACTACAGCAAAGCCTGCCTTCTCAGCCTCCCCCAAACTTCTCTAATTTTATCCTCGGCTATTTTCTGCTTTCTATTGGCACCCTCTCCTCTTTCAGTTTGGCACACTTGAAGGTGAAGAGCAGATTTCAGGTAGGACCCTTCAAAAGTCCTATTATTTTTTACCCTTCCAAACCAACAGGGAACACACATCGTCTTTTGGTCTCAACACCGACAGCCTGGGAGGTCTGGACCAAAAGACATCCTTCGTGAGAAGAGCCGAGATGGCGGAAAGGTGATTTGTTCCAAGGTACCATTCACGCCTTCCCTTTGCTGGAAGGAGCCCAGGAATACGTAATGCATATCCCCGCTTGCCCATTCCTAGGATATTTCTTAATGCTACAGAAAAACGTACTCAGGCATCACCCTCCGCTTCGAGCGCATGCACTACCGTTCTCCAAAGCCTGTGTTGAAGTCTTTGGCGAGCCTGTGCTCCCCCAAAGGACAGCTCAGATTCATCTGCTCGCTCTCCCAGAGCCAAGAACGGAGGTGAGAGGTTGCAGATATATCATCGCACACATTTGGGGCACATTAGCTAGGGTCACCCGAGATGCACGGTGCAGTTTTTAGGTCATTTTTTCCTATGTGCACAAATCCGGGTTAATCCTCACATGGATTATGGCCTGTAACTGTGATGACCAAATTTCAAACAAGAGGTTTGTCCTCACCGCGCACTTTTCCTCTCTGAGGTTGGAAGTTTGCACTTAAATACGGAAATAAACCACCATAATTGACATTTTGAAGCCCCCCAAAAGTCTGCTCTGTGGCTCTTATCTCTACAGCATTTGCCTTCAGCAGTGAGGAATGAGAGACCACCAGGCAGAGATGGGTCACCATCTCCTAGTGCTGCCTGTGACACTCAGCCCTGCCGGCCCTCCACCTCGGAAAGATTTATGAGTTCCTCCATCTCATAATCCTTCATTTTTGCCACGTAACCTCCCCTGAACCCACTGTGAGTCAGCAGGATTTCTCTGCTAAGGCAAGATTGATGCATGGCTTTGGAGCAGACAAAGCATGTTCCTGGGTCAGCCAGAAGGCATTTTTGGCGATATTAACCATCTCTTCTCTCATCCCCATGTCCCAGAAGAGGGACGGAGCGAGTTCAGGACCCGCATGAAGATGCTCCAGATGCCGTTGCCTCGCTGACCCTTCCCTAGACAAGCTGAGGTCGCGGCACGACTGTGCTCCGCAAAACCAAGGGCATCTTCCAGCCCCTTTGCACAAATCCTGTGTCCCACAACCGTGTTTTCAGCTGCCGAAGAAGTTTTCTTCCGAATGGGAAAAAAAAGGTGAATGTTGTCAATTGGTGTGTATTAGGGATCGCATGGCTGGCAAAAATACTTACCCCGGGGTTCTGGCCAAACCCTTCCCATGTGGTCAAATCCTGCCTCCCAAAGCTTTCCCCGAAAAACCCATACCTAAAGTCAGTGCTGTAGTTTGCTTTAGAGATGGGTACGTGTCAGGAACGAGAGATGGCTGAGCGCAAGCGCTCCCGTTTGCTGAAAAAAAAAAAACCCGGAGCTTGATACGGGAAGTCAAATATGCCAGCTTAAATCACTTTATTTCTTAAAAGTTGCCATTCTTGGTGACTATATCATGGCCTTCATCTAAAAGCGGCACTGCCTGCGAATGCCATCGCATCAGATGTGGACCGCGGCTTCTTTCATCCCCGGCAGAGGAGGGCTGTGGGCTGCAGGCTAAGGTTTGAAAAGATACTTTTCTTTGGAGATGCCAACAGTTTCCTCAGCAGATTTCTCCCCCTCACCCCCTCCCACCCCAACGTACTTTCACAAAAGGAAAAAAAAAAACCACAAAACAAAACACAAAAAACACCACCAAAACCCAAACCCCAAACCATAAATGGATCCTGTAGTGTCTGCAATGTAAAGAATTAGCTGAATGGGAAGAAATGAACCATGGTCTTTATGTCCCAGTTACAGTCAGTGCAAACATTGCCGCTAATCCCTGTTGTCGGAGGGGACGGGGGAAGAGGCAGGGATAGATCCCACTGGGAACATTTTGTCTCTCTGAATCTACACTTGAGATCACATTTTTTTCGTGTAATAACATTGAGTTGTATTAAGAGGCCTGTGGATAACGTAAAGCTGGGGGGTGGGGTGGTGGTGTATATTGTTCGCCGCCTCTTCCACCCAGTGTAGCACCTACAATCTTCATATGCAGGGAGGTCTTAGCAACCCATTCATTTCAGGGGAGAAAAAGAAAGCTATTCATTCCCAGCAAATCCCATTTTGCCATGGCAACCCCCCCTTCCCGCCCCTCGCCCGCAACAGTTGTTCACAGGGCCCGTTTAAAACAAGACAACAAAACCAAACCATCGCCCGGCCAGCCCTGGCATTTTCTGCTTTGCATTTTCTGGCGACGTCCAAGCTCTGCGCCAGGGCAGGGATAACCCCAGTGACGGGGCCGGGAAGGGGCAAACACGCTGCGCTGTCACCTCGCCTTGTCCCCTGCCATCCCTGGTGCCATCAGTCCTCGTGTCCCTGAATGAGACCCATCTCCTGTACCCCTGGAGCTCCTCGGTGGGACGGTGAGGGTGACCGTGCCGTGGAAGCAGGGGACCACGTGGGGCACTTCTTTTCTACCCTGTCGTGCCAAGGAGAGGTTTTTGGCATGCCAGAGCCCTTGCAGGGGCTGGGGATGGGAAAAACGGGTGTCCTCCCAGCTCTGCCCCAACCTGGCAGGACCAGCCCCATTTTCTGCTCTCCCTTCCATGGCGAGCGTGTCCATGGTCTCATCCCAACAGCTACTGGGGACCAGCCCAGCTCCCACCAGTTTGGGGGCCTCCAGCTGTCCTGGTCCCCTCCAGCCATCCTTGGGCATGAGCCCCGCTGCTCACAGCCCACAGCCACAAACAGAAAACTCCCGTTTGTGCCGCTGATGGAGCGTTTGGGGGTTACCAAAGCTGTGTTCAAGCTGCTGGGGAAGCCACAGGAGACGCAGGGCTTCCCCCGGCATAACATATTCAGCTCAAGGTCTCCCCTCTGCCTCTCCATCTCCTTTCCCCTTCCTGATGTCCCATCCCCGCGGAGCCACGAGATGCGCAGGGAGGTTTGGGGGTACAGGAACGGCACCTTGCACAGCCGAGGTTTTTTGGGATGCTAAGACCCAAGTCGTTTTGATGTCGCACTCAAACTGCACCTCAAGTTACAGTTTCAACCAGAGCAACCAAGATCAAGAGAGAAGTGGTCAAAGACCACAACAACAAGCCCTGTTGCAGGAGACCCTGTTCCAGCCAGACCTAATTCCTTGATATAGTTATTATCTGAACAGAGACTGATGTTACGTTACAGGAGACTCACCGGGTAAGCAACGGAGCAGGGAAATACCAGCCAAAATACGGCTGAGCGGTGTTGGGAAGACACGAGCTCCTCGGCGTGTGCGATGCGGGCTTTAACTTTGCAGCATCACCTCTGCTGACAGCAGTACTTCCCACAGCTAAAAAACACATCACTTTTTGGTTAACCTGAATTCACAGTTAAGAGCAAAGAAGGGATTCCTGGCATACAGACAATTTCAATAAAAAAAATAGAATTAAGAACTGGTTTTAATTAAGAATTAATGGGTCGTTTTATTTTCATAAATGCAGAGAGAGTGCAAAAAGTCGGGAAATAGAAACCAGTGTTTGTACCAGGTGTTTTTAGAGTAAATCCCAGCAATACCACAGATTTTATCCCGCGCTTTATTGTTGACTGAGGTAAATGAAGCCCTTCTGGTGACCCAGACTTTTCCCTGCTATGTTCTGGGCGTAAAACCCTCCCTCTCCACAGGCAAACAAGGTTAGTCAGTTGGTCACACCACAGCCTGTTAATACGTAGATATTTTAAACACCCTCCAGATCCTTTGGCAAACGGCTCCCCATGGTTTTTTCAAAGTACACAACTCATTTCCTGATTTTTTAGTGGCACTTCTCCTTCAAAAGTTTCGCATCTCTCCAGAACGCTTTCCCCTTCCCAGAAGATCCAGCACATACTGGGATCTATCCCCAGCACTGCGACCAAAAAAAAGTACCTTTAGAGTCATAGAAGACTCCTGCCTTCAGAAAGCAAATTATCTTTCTCTAAAACCAACCGCTAATTCAGCTGAACTGACCGTTCCTGGACGCTACTCCTCTCCATTTACAAGAACGAGCATTTGACTTGCTCAGACGTTTAAAAGAAGTTGCAGTGAATCCCACCAAAAAGTCTCCTTAGAAATAAATCCCTTAATGACAGAGTTTGGCTCACGCTAGACTCACTGCAATCGTGGGGTAGAGGGTGAGAAAAGGGAGGAAAATAAATCCAAAGGCTTCTCCATTCTCAAATTTTCACTCAAAAGGCTCTGACATGAGCAAAAGCAGATTAAAACTAAGCGACTGGAGAAATTACTGCTCCCAGCTGTCTGTGCTGCCTCTTTCCCCTCCAGTGTCCCTGTATACGTGACACAGACAGCCTGGCTCAAGCAACAGCTGTTAAACCACTGGAAATTTCACACAGATTTGGGGTTTCTTTCATATGTGAAGTGTAACCTGCAGCTGTTGAGCAGCTGCTCCACGGGAGCTTAACCACCCGTGCAGGAGAGATGGGGATCCCAGGCGAGGGGGAGGACGAGTACCTGGGGACAACCAGAGCATCCACGTTTGATCTGGCTCCATAAGTCAGAGCTTGGCCCTTGGTCCACACCAGAGCTTCGTTTTGATTGGAGAGCGTGCTTTTGGGATCAATCGCTGAAAAGTCCCAGCTCCCTTGGTTTGGTTCCCAAAAGGGATCAGGGTCTGGGTGCAGAAACCTGACGCCATCGAGTTCAAATCCAACTGGACGGTGCATCGAAGAAGTGCTCTGACCTTGCTAACGTGGACCCAGCCCCTGCACCCTGGGAGTCCTCAAAGTACTCAACCATAGAATCATAGAATCATGATGGTTGGGAGAGACCTCAAAGATCATCAAGTCCAACCGTATACCCAATGCCACCATGCCCGCTAAACCCACTAAACCGGGTCTCGAAGCGCCACATCTAAACGTTTTTTGAACACCTCCAGGGACGATGACTCCACCACCTCCCTGGGGAGCCCGTTCCAATCCCTAACAACTCTTACAGTGAAGAAGTTCTTCCTGATATCCAACCTGAACCTCCCCTGGCGCAACTTGAGACCGTTTCCTCTTGTCCTATCGCTAGTTACCGGGGAGAAGAGACTGACCCCCACCTGGCTACAACCTCCTTTCAGGTCGTTGTAGAGGGCGATGAGGTCTCCCCTTTATTTAGATTGAAAGATGGCAATGAAATAACAGGATGTATTTGGGAGAAGTTAAGAGCCAAACTCTCTGCTAGTTGACTTTTTTTTTTTTCGGTGAGGACCAGCGTATTTCTCATCCTTTGGCTATGCCAAAGCCTTAAACATTGATGACCGCTTGACATTTACTTGACTCCTCCGGACTGAAATGAAGCCTTGGGTTCAGCGCAGGGCGTTCAGGAACGACGTTGCACAGCCACGTGAGAGCTGCAAGGACCCCGTTTGCTCCTTTAAGCCTCATTAAAAGCAAATGTAGCTTTAGTATCTAGGGAACGCCGCCTTTAGACCTCAAAAGCCAGGCTGAAACAAAAGGTTGCATTGTTAAGCCGAAGGGCCACAGCCACACTGGGAATGCAACGATTCAGGTGCCCCTCAACCAAAACAGAATTTGCACCACTGTTGCAGGGGGTTTTGGGATTTGTAGCTCCCAAACCACCCCAGCTGCCAGCAAAGGCCAGGAGCTACCCTGGGGGCTGCTGTTTTGACAAGCTGGGCCACACTTTTGTCTTGGAGCTGCCCCTTTCCTACCCTGCTCTCTATACATTCCTCTAAGGCAGTGAGAAGATGCTCGAGTGAGATTGTCCTAGGAGCCTATGATAACTTCAACAGATTAAGTGTGACCATTGATTTATAGTATCAGCCTCTTCATCAGGAACTGTCAATTTGCCACCATGGCCAGAAAAATCTCTTAATTTTACCATAGCGCTCTCATCTAGACAAGCAAAGAAAACCAAGCAGAACATCAGCAAAATCTCCCCTTAGAAAGAGCAATCAAATAATTTCTGTATCCTACACATCATATAAAGAGAGTTTCAGTTCATCCCTTCTCATCCCATCCCATCCACTACGTTTCTCACAGGAACGATCTTGTCCTCTCACCGGTCTCAGAAAGGAACTGCGTAAAAACTTAAGACAAAATCAAATTGCTCGTTGCTTCCGCTGCATATGTTGTTTCATTGATAACTATAAATGAATATTTAATCTGTTGGTACCCATTTAAGAAATACTTATGAGAAACGTTCCAGATGAGTTCCAGTGGTGTTTCATCAGTGGTTCCTGATGAGACAAAACTGTGTACTGTCTAAAGCGAAGGGAAAATAAAATTAGCATTGCAGAATACTATTCTATATCCATTCTGTTGCAGGCCGTGGTTTTGCCACACACATCATATTGCAAATGCTTTCCTAATTTCTTTGCATGAAATTAATTAAAGAATGACATTCAGGCTGTACGCTTTAAGCAGTCACATGCCCCACACCAGTTTCACTCAGAGTGTATATTAAATATAAATAAAACATTCGCTCTGGTTTGTTACTTCATATCAGTCTCAGCCGAAAGATATCCTACTGTCAACACCAGACTCCCGGGCTGGAAAATATTACTCCTGACAGCAGAATCCCTGCAAGAGCACCCAAGCCTTGCACGCACGCTTTGGGGTGACGGAGCAGAAGAGTTTCCAAAGGGAAGCGGTGGCAGTGCCTTTGGATGGACTCTTTCCATTTAGGAATGGACCTGGGGCAGAACCTCAGATCTACCCGCCCTTGAATTTCCCAGAGGTTTTGTATTTGTCTTACAGCGTGAATTTGTCTGTTCTTGCCCTTTGACACGCTCTCAAAACCAACAAGGCTGTTGAACTCGCACTGAGGAATACTTACAGAGGCTGGCACGTTTTTCCCAGGAAAAAAAAAATAATAAAAAATTTCCTACACAAAAGAAACACCACAACCAAAGCATCCTCATCCTCAGCTACACCTACCCCACAGGTACTGCGGTGGGAGAGAATATACCTGTAGATATCAGGATGGGCAGAAATGATAAAAATTTCCAACTCAAGAGGCAATTTCCTTCATGCAGCATCATCTCTGCTCCTTTTAAAGACAGATTCTCACGGCTTTGGAATCTCAAGAATTTGGAATCAAGTCTGTGTTGGTGTTTTTTTTTGTTTTTTTTTTTAAGGTGGGAAATATTACAATGCTAATTGACCTTTTTAATCAATGATCCTGAAATAGGCC
>NW_009615970.1:11056-17771 GCF_000690535.1 Cariama cristata
TACACGACACTGCTGATAAAATCTGTGGGTGATATTAGCGTTGGCAGGACGGCAGCTATCATTGAGGGCAGGGCAGTCTCACAGGATGATGAGGATCCTTCAGCCAGCCAAACGTATTCAGCCAAACCCCGTTTTCACTGAGCTGTACGGAAAGTTGCAGTTGTAGTTGTTAGCTGTGCGGTGGGAAAACGTGTCCTGGAAGGTTTCGGCTGGAAAAGATACAGATGCAATGATATCGCATTGATGATGCATTGCAGGTGCATCTGCGATGATATTGAAAACAGCTGGTAGCAGTGCCAAAAAAATAAAGGGTTAGACAAATTATTTTCAGGTAGTAGAAATATTTTCAGGTCTCTGCACCAAAAGGAAGGAGAAAAAGTAAATGCAGCTGCATATTCATCCACCTTGGGGTGGGTGGGGGGGGGGGGGTTTCGCAGCTATGGCTGGGACTGTGGCATCCTCACAGCAGAAGGACTGGGATATACGCGGCTCCTGAGCACGGCAGGGTAAGCTGTGGGTGTTGAAATACGGGGGACTCCTCGTCAAAATGTACAGGCACAGACAGACCCAAACTGCCCCTCCAGCTGTCACCCCAGCCCTGCAAATTTGGGGAGAGCGGGATGAAGGTCTCTCCTGAGCTGCCTGCAGCCAGGACCGCTCAGAGTTGAAGCAGGATAGCTGGGCATGCCCTCGAAGCCAACAGGTTTGCTCTAGGCTAACCAGCTAGCTAAAGAAAGGGGTTATTAAATCAACACCCGAGCTGGTAAGATTTTTACATGTTGCAGTGAGCTATGGGTATTTGCAGGGTGAGGTCCTTGCCCACTGGAAGGTCTCACAGCAGATTCCATCCATCTCGGGGTCCAAGGGCACTCTCCTCTCTGGTTTAGCAAAAGGAGGGTTGAAGAGTGTCTTGATCGCTGTGTATGAGAGCCTGGATTGGGAAAAAAATAAATGGGGACTGGTGGACCCCCAGGAGCTGCAGCCAGACAACTGCCAATTAAGAATAAAGTGCCTTCTGTCAGAGGGTTGGATTAACCGCATGGGACAACCATCACGGCAGACGGTAGATCTCATTTCTTGATATCTTCAGCTCCAGACAGCACCTTTCTCAATAGCGTGCTTTAGCCAAGTACAAGTTATTGTGAATAACGGGGGGAAAACAAGGAGGAACTGGATAATTTTCCTTTGCTGAAGAAGCTTTTGGCACCGTGAATGAGCCTTTCAGCGGGAAGCACCACTTCGTGAGCAATACAAGAAGGATTCTCTGAAGCATTATCTGTCCTTTTCAGAGAGAGAAAAACCTCCAAAATCACATCTTGTTCCTCCTGCTGTGCTAGCTAACCCTGATCTTACTCAAGGGACAGCTTTGTCTTTCTCCAGCTGCGTCAGGATATTTGTCATCGCTGCACAGGAGAGTTTTCAGTAATTGCCTGATGTTTGAATCCTTCCCTTGCAGAAGTCGGTGTCCAAGCTGATTTCTCCTCTTCTTGCTAAGGGCTGAGCAAGCACGAGAGCAGCCTGCGACCCAGGCACGCCAACAAAGACCTAGAAGGAGCAGAAAAGCCACCAAGCAACACATTTAGCCCTCAATATTGGTAGAAATGCATTTAAGTGGAATAATCTGACAAGGAGTCTCTGGGCCAAGGACAACCCATGGCGTTTCTAAAATGGTGCCCTCCAGCCACTCCTCAAAACAAGGGGTGCAGCCCATGGAGATGAGGGGCTCCCAGCCTACAACCCTCCCTCTGTAAAGGCTCCAGATGCTGCAAAGAAAAAAAAGAGAAGCAGACATTTGAGACATTAAATCCATTTGGGTAGGGAGCTCAAATTAAAGTCGTATCTCTTAGGGTTTAGAAAAAACCCGTGTCCGTGTCCTCACAGTGTCACCGCCATGGCCACCAGGCCGGAGAGGGATGCTCCGTGATGGAAGGTGTTTGCTTGTTAATAAATCCGTGGAGAAATTCAGGACAATCTATTTCTTCTACGTACAACACGATGTTTTCTGTCCAGCTCCTGGTAATGATAAACTCAGCAAAGTGAAGGGAAGCACCAACTTTGGTGCGGTTTGGTTTTGTTTTTTCCCCTCCTTCTTAGAGTTGTACAGCACAAAGCTCATTTGCTTAACGACCTGCATCGTAGGGTTTCCCTTCCGTCTGAAGGCTCCGCAGAGACACCTTGCAATAATTTTATGCTTATGAAATTGTTCCAACCTCTGCAGCTCGGCTCTCCTTCGAACAATGCGTTCTCTGTGAGCCCCTGAATAGAAAACATCAGCCCATAGTGATAGAGCTCCAGTTAGCGCCCAGCCCTAGACATGGGATAAAAGTGCTTTTCAATGTGTACTTGGGAAAAAAAAAAAGAAAAAATGTCTTTTAATGCTCACACAGTACTCCTTTTAAAATGCTAACACCACTTACAGCTATTGATAGGAAGAAGTTGGACTAATCTTAGCAAGAGGTTCCCATGACCTTTCAGTATCTGCAATAACTGCAACTTTTCTTAAAATTATCTTTGCAGGGAAAACAATGTCAAATATACCAAAGGATTTACAGCAGACAAACCACTACTTGTTAAGAAGCCAAAATATGATAAGAAGAGATTTTTGGTGTCTTTATGAAGCTGGTACTGAGGCAAGCAAAGTTCACAAGGATCAAGTAAGAATCTCGAAGAGGAAAATAAAAATTATTCAAAGTGTTCAGCAGTGATTTCATACCACACGAAGCACACCTGGGGAACTCCCTGTCCTGTGATATCGTCTCAAATTAGCCGTTAAAAATGTAGTAACAGGGATGAAAGACCGTTACTCCCTTCACTTTCTCAGCAACAATTAAAAAAAAAAAAAAATTCAGAAAAAAAACCACTTTCAAAACTCCTTTTGTTAGGAAGCAAGCCCATGAAAGGTTGGAATAATCAGCAGATTAGAGATGGTAAAATGAATCTTTAAGCAAATTCACATCAAGCAGCAGCACCGGGATACCAGATCTAGAGGAAGAAGAGGCTGAGTTTGAAAAAAAAAAAAAGAGAAACACAGAAGGAAATTTCTCCTCCCTGATGTCTTTGTGTACAGTAAACTGTGCTCGCCGAGAAGCTATTCAACACCTCTGCCAAAGAAAGCTTTTCTTCTGGCCTCTACACGTTGTAGCCAGCCAGGCTGACTAAAATCCCGAACAAATATGACAGCTGGAATAAAACAGAAATCCTGGCAGAGCAAATATATCAAAATGATACAAAATGGTAACAGAAAAAAAATAAATTTGAGGGACGAAGAAGGAATCAGAGGCCAGAATCGAAAAAACGAAATGCAAATAGGTCTTGTGGCGCAGGGGAAGAAAAAAATAAAAATCACGCTCTTGAAACGTCTCATCTCATGACAAGTTTTGGGGGAGTAATACTGAAAACCAGCAAGCTGTAAAACAGTCATCTGTTCCCAAGTGGGAAGCGCACAATTTCAGAACCAGACCTTTTCCATACATAAAGGATGGGAGAAGCACTTCATTCTTTTTAAGGCATGGAACAAAAAAAAAAAAAGAAAAAGAAAAAAAAACCCCACACATAATAAAAGGAGACTATCTTTGGCTGCAATTAATTAAAATCTGATGGTCAGATGCATACTCGTACCAGTCTGGCTCTGCCGGGACCCCGGACAATGACTCTGTACGGGCTAACCTGTGTGTCCTGGTGTGATCTCTGGCTTTTGCATTTCAAAAGTGAACCTCCAGTGCTTAACTCAAAACCTAAAAAAAAAACAGATTAGCTCCATTACTTGGGTAACACCACGGCGTAGGTATGGTTACTCCTGGGGGGGGGGATTGTGGTGGCACCCTTTGGAAAATTGTCCATAAGCCTAATGGGTTTTTACATGTATTTTAATGTTTTTAAACAAAAGCAAGCTGCTTTTTATGCAAGTGAGTATGCAAATATATGCAAAATTTGAAATAGATTCCTTTATTTTCATCAGGCCTTGGAGACAACAAGACTAGCTCTTTACAAGCTGTCTTTTTAAGATTTTTTTTTTTTTTTTTTAATATACAGCTATGAAAAGACAGGCCCTGCAGCTTCTACTCAAGTAAAACTCTTTCTGCTGTCAGTGAGTAGTTTTTTCCTAGTAAAAACAATCATTATTTTTACTAGCAACAGCTGTTGTCCTGGCCTCAGCTCAGCAGCACCCGTTCTCCTCATTAGATGTGCCTGGTAAGCCTTTCAATCTGGCAAACACCAACCCAAACTCTGAACTTTTTTCTTTTTTTTCTTTTAAATCAGGCGCAGCTTTGCTTGCCCAGACTCCGACCAGGGATGAGGGGAGCCCGAGTCCGGCCCCTTGCTCTCAAAAACTGGTCGGCGATGTTCAGCAATGCAGCGTCGCGTCGGCAGCAGAATAACCTAGGGGGATGCACACGGTCAACCTACAAAGAGGTCTACAAAGTTGAGCCAGACCGAAGACCATAGCTCGGGCACCTTCACCATTTGCACGTCGAGCATCAATGGGATTCAGGTTCCTAAACCCCTTGGCAATGCTGGGAAACTCCAAAAGAGAGAATAAGGAACCTCTCCCTGCCCTTTGGTGCGTTGAATGTTTGCGATGCCAGACATTTTGGCTTCCTACATTCAGCCTAAAGGCCTCTTTGTCTAATGTGACTTATTCGTAATTACTCAAGCTGCTAATTTTACTCTTATGTAAATGATGTTGGGAGGCAAAGCACGAAGGCAGCTAGGCACGTACGGGATAATGGATGGCAGGAGGAAAGAATGAAGCTAGCACGACATGAGAACAGCTCTGGCTGCTGAGCAGATTCCAACAAACTGAAATGGTTTTGGGAATTCCCTAGAAATTCAGGTGGTACAAAAAAGTTCCTCTTCAGATTAATGACGGAAACGTTGGAACGGTGAAAATCTCCCTCTCATCTGGAAAAAAAATATCAGTTCTAGTGCCACGGTCCTCCCCAGATCAGCCCCATCACTGCCTCTTGTAGCACCAGGGCCTTCGGTTCAGCCATCCCAAAGGCACAGCCCTTGGAAATGGTTGGGTCAAGACTTCTGAGGACATCCTGTCTTCGTTTCCTCTGCTGGCAAAGCTTCAAATGAGGCCTTATAAACAAGCTCATATTTTTTCACAGCATCTCCACCTGACAGCTGAGCAGCCATCTCCTGGGAATACGTGGTGTTTAGCACGCAGCCACCAAGCGCTCGCTTGCTTTTGGATGCAAAGTAAACACAAGCAGATGCACACCGTAATTATCAGGAGGCTCTCCGAGGCACTTCTGTTTTGGTGCTGGTGTTTACCCACATAACCAGCACTTGTTTTCCATCTTAAACCTCATTACTCTTTAATAAAAGGAGTTTACGCTCACAGTGCATGCCTTAGCTATCTGGCTGGCTGCACCGTGTATTTTGCAAGCCATGAAGATGTCAAGAGAGGATAACATTGGATTTCCACAGAACACTGGTGGCGTTACTCGTCTCACATAAGGCGGAGAAGTGCTGAAAAGCAAAATGCAGCCTTTGAAAGACCTACCAGAAGTCCAGCAAATTCAACGAGTCAATCGACTTCAGCAGTAATTTGTTCAACTGTAAACCTTCACTTATGAACTGCAGGCGTGGGTTGAGGTTTTCACAGGTCTCGCTTAATTTTTAACGTAACGGGTCTGAACCCTACAGCCAGCATTTTTAGCTCTTATTATTTCCTGGGCCTCTGACTTTTTCCCACGGAAGGTTTGGCCTCACGTACGGGAACACTTATTGGCAGCACGTTTCCTTTCCTTGGCTGCCTTGCACGGACCTCCAACAAAGCACTCATGGACTTCAGCATATACTGCTTCTAGTCACAAAAAAAGGTATAAACTCACCTAGACAAGGCAGGATAGTCTCAAGATATGAAGTTTTACTGATACGTCTTTAGACAGCTGAACAGGGAGAAAGTAGCCAGAGGCCAGTGAAGCGCTAACTAAGATGCAAACGTTCACAGAAGGCTTCAGGAGGACAGGACTTCACCTCTCCCAAGCCCACGCGCCGTCCCACCACCCGGTCACAGAGAACAAGGTGTGGAGCTTTCCTGAAGAGACACACACAACCAGGGGTACTCGAGCTTGGGCTTGTTAAATGAAAGGGTCACAGATTTTTCTCGGGACCTTTTCTACTTTGAGAGGAGAGGAAACAAAGATGTGGGATCTGTCTTAGTTACTGGAGGAAAGAGAGGGCGATTCCAGCTTCTTTCCAGGAGAAGGAGCAACATGTGCCAGTCAAAGTGCTGAGCCAGCTAGGCACCTTCTCTGTAATTAAGCATAACCTCAAGAAGATATTTTCTTGTTTTATCTTCTTTTATCTCTGTTCCTTTGCTCCAAATCTATGTTTTTACCCTCACGTACTCTTCCATCTGCCTGTCCTGTCTAGTAGTAAAGCTGGGTGAGCTTGAGCTGAGACACAACAAGGTGTTCTCCTCCCCTGGGGTTGGCAACTCTTCAAACTGGGATACAGGGAAATGATCCTCCAACGCTACCTCCCCAAAGCACTGCTTGGACAGGCATTGGGGTTTGCTTCAGGTCAGGCACTACTTGGGTCACGAGCTGCTGATGGTCAGGTACGGGAGGGGAAAAAAGGCGTCTCCAGTCACCCAAAAACTCAAGAAAGGTCTCTGTAGCAAGGCTGTTGAACGCATGCATGAACTCATGGTCCCTAAGAAATGCACGGTGCTTTCCACCTAACATCTGCGTATTACTCA
>NW_009615970.1:17802-54636 GCF_000690535.1 Cariama cristata
GAACATCATCATTGCTCACCTATGCCATGACGTGCTCCTTGGCCCAAGTACCTCACTGAAACGGTTGTGTCGAAGTCAAATAACCGCCTATGTTGTGTAGCACCAACTGATGCTGTTCAGAAGTGTTCTTTTAAACAGCTTTTAAATGCTATTTTTGTTTTAGCTCCCCCACTGCCATCTGTCTCGACGTGAACCATCTACCACACAAAAGGCCCTTCAGCTCCACCAAGCCACAACGGACAACTTTGCCCGTAAACCCCTAATTTATCATACGGTCAAAACCTATTGCATTTTCAAATGCAACTTGGTGACGCAGCATGCTCTTAGGAAGTCGCCTGATGGGTCTATTCCTTATTTCTTGCACAGAGACACCCCTTCATCTTCAACGACTACCGCTCAGGACAGCAACCTACCCCTCACAATTTCTGTTTACCAGTTGGGCTCAAGAGCACAAAATGGGGCTGAGCATACCGAGACGTCAATAGTCCATTTCCGAACGGCTCCATGTCCTGCAGACCTTCAAAAGCAATAAGCCACCTCCTGTCCGATATCTTCACCCTTTGCCACCTCCTTTTTCAACAGTTGGGTTGAAGCTGCACGAATCAGTGAGTTGTAAGAGAATAAAATTATTCCTCGAGTCTTGACTGGGTAAAAAAGTGATTTTACATGTTAACCTTTTCAATATTCTCTGAAAGTCAAATTACAGCTAAATAATAGTCTGGGGTACTTTAGAAATGAATAAAATGTACTGAAAACCAAAACGCTTCCATATTTGTTCAACAAAGGTGGTACAAGACTACTGAATAGCTCTGCACGGGGCCGAAGTTTTCCCCTCCTGGGGAGGATGTTAGCACAAACTTTCAGTTCCACACGGAAACCACACGTTATCGTTACACGTATGAAAAATCATCAGCACCAGCGTATCCCTTCCCAGAGTTGGAAGCGTGCCCAAAGAACCTTCACAATCATTTAGCAGGCATCAAACGGCAGAAAAGACATCTGTGTTTCCACCGTACGTCTTCTTTATAAACTAAAAGCACAGCCAAGAGGTGGAATTCCACACAAGGTGAGCCTCGCATGTCCAAAGCGGACTGGTACCTTTGACGATGAGATAATAAATTAAATCAGAGCTGCCTCGCTCTTCTTCACTCTTACCACCCCCTGAGGTTCATGGTGTTTAATGGTTTCTTTAAAATCTTAGCTCCTGGGCTTACAGGGAAAATTTAGCTGTCGCCAACATAAACCCAAAAACTCTTTCTTGTGGATGCTGGAAAAACAACGATCAAAAAGCTCAAAAATGAAAAGGTAAACCAACCTCACTGAATACGTGATTTCAAACAAGCCACTGTGATTTCGAGCAATTTTCTGTGTTGGGAAGCAGAGATAGGGAAGTGATGAACTTTTAATTAGTACCGTGAGCGAGAGAGGCAGGGCTAGAGCTGACACTGAATTCAAATGGCTCTGTAGGAGGGGAGGAGGGACTGTTTCAGGTGATGCCTTCATTTCTGGAAATGGGCTCCTGGTCAAGTTCAAGTTCTTTTAAGCACTACTACAATGAATTGTCTTTTTCCTAACTGTATTCCACCTTCTACTGTATTTGTCTATAACATAATCATCTAAAACCAGATGGAACTGTTGGGAAGCAAAATTTTCAGTTTCTCTTTAGAACTCTACCATGCAACAGTTACTTCTCTAGGAAATAACCAGCCAACAAATTGGGGTCAACAGAACTTTTTTATCAGGGATTTTTTTTTTTTTTTAAAGTCTAAATCCTGATAACTACCAAAATGAGAAATTAATAGCACCAGCACCCAGGAATGGTTCTGCCTCTATAAAGTATTAAAATAAATCCATTTTTCCAAATTCTTTGGGAAAAAAAAAAAGTTGCAAAGTGTCTATTTCAGCAAAAATATCATCTCCTGACGCTGTGTTATTTGAAGATTAGGCTACAGAGATGCTAATCAGACAACGGAATAATTTCAAGGCAGATCGTTAGAAGGGACAACTTTGTTATTGTCAGATTATAGCATTTACCTCATGAACATCAGCCACAGGTGAAAAGCAAAAAGTATCTACCTAGGAACGTGGCCCATCTACAGAGATTGGTTTGAGGGGAAAGAAACAAAAAAAAAAGGGGGAAAAAAAAAATCATGATTGAGGATGTGAATTTCTTCAGAATGGCAAAACTAAAGCCAGGTATTAATAAGCATCAGTCAGCAAAATTAACCGACATGAATAGATTTTGAAAAATGTGTTTTCTGAACACTCACGTGCAAGATTGCTCTATCTGATTCTCCCCAAAGTCATAGCTCCCAGGCTTACAGCAAGCGATCCAGGCACAGCACTAGGGCTCAGCAGAGGTTTTGGGTTTGTTTTTTTTTTTACGTTTTACTGATATGAGATTGCATTAGGGGTTTTCTTTGAAGAGCAGCAGCTGATGGCAGCAAACCAAATTCCCCAGCTAACATTTCAAGGAAATGAGAAGCGTCTCAGCCCATGTTGAAAGCCTCTTCTGTCACTGCGTAGCATGAGCACACCCGCTGCATTAATTCTGCAAAAATCCCCCCTCTCGAGTAAGTGCTCTGAAACTTTCTCAGAAGATGAAACCCCGCAAATTTCTCTGCAGTGAGAAATTTCTATCAGAAGCGTAAATCTGCTGGGGGAAAAAAAAAAAAAAAAGGCTTAGCAGAATTTACCTAGGGAAAGCCTTCATAGTTGGGTTTTCTTTTAAATCCTTGTGCGATGATAGGTTTTCCCTTCTCCAGCCAAAGACCTGGAGGGGGAGCGAGGACCCCACCAACCCTTCCCAGCTTGCAGGGTGGGATGCTTTAATGGCACCTGGTGCTTGTACAGGCCAGTGCATTCCCGTAACACCCATCTTATGCAAACAGTAACAACCCGTCGGGTAAAACACGGCTCAGTCAGGCTTGGGGATGGGCACTTTTTGGCTCTCAAGTGGCAAGTTTGGTTCGTGGTCTTACTGGGACCCTTCCCACTCCTGGGGCATGGTGGGGTTCCTCAACAGCCACCCTCATTTTTAGATTCACAGAATGAATCGTGCAATGGTTTGGGTTGGAAGGGACCTTTAAAGGCCATCCAGTCCAACCCCCCTGCCATCAGCAGGGACATCTTCAACTCCATCAGGTTGCTCAGAGCCCCGGCCAACCTGGTCTGGAAGGCTTCCAGGAATGGGGCATCTACCACCTCTCCAGGTGACCTGTTTCTTCCCTTGAAGACAGGCAGCACAAGTACATGGTGATTTTTGGCCAGGGGGAGTTATTTGTCTGTGGTCCATCAGAGAGATCCTGACGGTGACGTACATGCCTGGTTGTCATTTCCAACCAAGGCTCCTTCCAGCTGACCCTGCAAATAAAATCTGGGTACTTTGAATCCCTGCCCCAAGCCTTTACAAGCTAATGCAAAACACATGCAACAGCTAGAGAGTGATAAATAACGGAAAGAGGTAACAAGGGGGAGATTAGCTAAATCTGCTGGCTGAGCCATCTCCAGGTAAGTGCTCCCAGCTCCCCCGGCCATCCAGGGAAGCTGTCACAAGTTTGAGTCCCATTTCGGCTCTCCTCGGCCCACAAGCTAAAGCTGCCCCGGCCGCAGCGATACCTTCAGAGCGAAACACGCTCGGCCCAAATCTTGCTCTTATTATTTACAAACCGTAATTACAGAGGGCTTTCTCCACCGTGCGGTATGCAGTGAAGGTGGCTGCATCATTTGCTTTGATGCTGAGCTACATCATTTGCTTTGATGCTGAGCTACATCACCCAATTTGGCCCTATCCAAGGAGTTATTTGTCCAGGAGAGCCCCAACCCGGGAAGGGGATCAGGTACCTTGAAGGGTACCAGCTCAGAGCTCCCCTTGGACATGGGACGAGCAGGATTGTACCATTCTTTGGAGCAGAGCCATAAGCAATCATTGCCCTTTAAGGCAGATCTGGGAAAATTAATTTCTAGCTTCTTTCCGTATGAAAAGCCCTAAAAATGTGAATGAGCCAGTCGGTATGGCTGAGACCAGCTGCACTTTGTTTCTTCAGCAGTAAGCCAAAGGGATGAGAACAGCCTTCCTGACACATATTATTTAGTAGGAAATGACTTAGTTCAGTGTTGGTAAAGCTCAGGATAACATCCAGCCTGACACAGCAGCAGCAGAGAGGTCGACGGGGTCCTGAGCAATAGCAAAAATGATTTTTCTTTTTTTAAGTCACATTCCAAAAATACAAGAATAGTATTTGCTTGTAGAAATATTTAGTTCAGTCTGGGACTGCCCAGCCTGAAGCCGGTGTGGGATTATTTACCTAGGCAGAAAGTCAGAAGGCATAATCACGTAGGAAAGAGCGTGACCGGGATCTGGTCACTTGGTCAAACAACCGGCCTGGCGGAGCAGCCCGTGGAGCCAGGTGATAAAGAAGTCCTTTTCCCTCCTACTCCGGAGGAGGATGCAACATGAAAGCTATTCCATCTCCTTGCAGAACCCCCGAGCAGGGTGAGAAGGTGAAGATGAAGGTGGTTTCACTCACACTTCCCCCATGCAGGCGGGGGCCCGGTGTCCTGTGGCATCCCCCTGTGCTACTCAGCCTATGGTGGGATTAGGGGAAAAACGCTTATTTCTGGCAAAGGCAAGAGTTGTTACAAGGTCAAAGGCTATGGAAGAGAAAAAAAATCACTGTCCTACAGCTCTTTTTAACAGGAGCGTATTAGGACCACAGACATCTGCATTAGGTGGAGGACACTCCATCTGAAGACCTGACCAGCAGCCGTTGATCAGATCTGTGTTGCAGCCCCCCAAACACAAAGAAGGACCGGGACGCGCCTTGCTGAATGCCCTGACAAAATTTTGATCGAATTCTGTTGGGAAATTGGTCTCAAGCAGTTTTCCCAGGGAGGCAAGTCCCATCCCCAGCAGTCGCCTGCTTCAGCCAAACACCGTACGGGTCCCTTTCTCCTTTTCTTTCCCATTAAGCCACTTCTGATCTGATGTCAGGAGGTTGCCGCTCTGTAATTTACCCCTCTTCTTCTCATCCTCCCCATCATTACTCTCGCACTTTCCCCGGCAACTGCGGTAGCAAAGGTGTGTCAGAATTGCACCCATTTCTCTCCTGCAATGAAATATGTAGGTCAGGAGGGTGACAGGCGTCTCCAGGCATCCCTGTGCTTGCTGTCCAAGGGGGATGAAGGTCTGATGGCAGAGCCAAGGACTACGGCATTTTGGTAGGGGTACCACGGGTGGGGCTGCAGCCTCCTGTACCCTATGACATCTTTTTCCTACGGATAAAACAGAGATCTCATCTCTGGTTCTGAGATGTCTCATACACACCAGGAGGAACATAGAGACTAATATAAAACAGAAATATTTTCCAGACCTGGCAACCTCATAGCCGATAATGAAAAACATTTTCTCTAATAGAAGACTTCCAGGGATAGAAACATTAAGAAATCATCTTAATGTTAAAAATCAAGACAAATTATTCCAACCCGAGGCAAAGATTATACAAATCTGTGAATTGTTCCCAGAGGAGGAAAGGAAAAGACAACGAACATCTTGTCAGGAGGCCACGCCAAGGTGGGTACCACTCCAGGAAAACCCTGGGCTGACCTGCCCCTCCATTTCACCCCCATGCCAGATAGCGACGGGGTCCTGGGGTCACCATCCCAGCCAGGCAGCACTGCTGGGGGCAAAGGGGCAGGACATCGGGGAGCAGCCCGGAGCTGGAAATCTGCTTCAAAGCAACCTCAGATAAAAATCCCACAGCTAAAAATCCTCTGGGCCAATTGCTCCGCAGCTCCCAAAGTTTTCTGTCTTTGTCCCAGATAGGAATTTCACGATAGGAGTGCCAGCAGGTCCGCGGAGCCCACAGAGCATTTACAGGGTTGTATTTCACCCAGGACAGCAGTGACTCATGCTTCCAGCACGGTTAAGTGATTTTTTTTTTTTTTTTTTGCTCCCTCTCTATACTTCTTCCCCTGCCCCAGCTGCACCAACTACCGCGGATGCAGAACTAGAGAAACTGTATTAATAATAGGCTTTTATGTGGGTTTAATCATCTCCCAGAATCTGCCAGACCACAAACTTGAAACTCGTTATGAATGTGACTCACTCCCGCTGCAAACGGTCATTGGTCGACAAACTCTCCTGATTTCGCCCCGTAAAAAGCCCTTTTCCTATTGGAAGAGAGGACCTGAGGTGTTACCTACGCTGCAAGTGAAGTTCACTGACTCGAAGTAACCCCAGATACTGTATCACACAATTTTAGACTCCTTCATTCATCCTCGAGCAGCCTGACAATAAACGCTGACCTCTTCAGCAGAAACCCTCGCAGAAATTCCCCTTTGTACAGACATTTCCTACTTTTGCAGCCAATACCTTTTACAGAGTAAGACTATCTGCAAGACCGGAAAAAAAAAAATTAATTTTTTTTTTCTCCTCAAACGTATTAAACATCCATGGTGCACTTAAAAAAAAAAAAAAAAAAGAATTTTGATGAAAAGCCTCAATCTGTTTTGAATCAGTACCAGACCTCACTTAGGAGCTGGTGTCTGACCTGGAGAGAAATGCAGTCCAGCTAAAGATGAATGAATTTTAGAAACGTTTCCAGAGTCAAATACGGGCTTTGCAAGTGATTCATACAAAAAAAAAAAGCCGATAACATATGGATGCTGTACAGTTCAGCACTGGCAATTGAAGGTGAGATGGGGTTCCTGCAATATTAAAACTTCTTGAATTGCTGCATTGTACCAAGATCTCTCAAGTTCCTGCTCTTCTGCCTCTCCCAGAGCTGCAGATGGACGGAGGATCCCAGATCGGGCTCAGGGGCAGTGTTTGGCACACATAAGCCACGGAGCGGATTAGAGGCTCATGAATATCATCACACCTCCCTCCTAGTCCAGAAAACCAGAAATTTCCTGGTTACAAAGAGCCAGGGAATGTCCAACTTGGCAGAGGTGTCAAATTCAAACCCTGAACACCGGTGATGGGCTCAGCTGCTAAAGAGGAAATTATTCACAGGGGAGGCATATAGAGACGTCTCGATTTGACCTCCTTAACAAGCATCTGGTTTTCAAATTCACCACGTACACGAGCCTAGAGGAGTACCTCCTTTGCACGTGTTTATTTATACATCTGTATCCGTAGCTCTGTACGGAGTATCTCCCACCAGGACCGGGGCCGCTCTTCAGGTATCCTCCCAGGTTAGCGTTCCAGTGGAATAGAAATCAGGCCCAAAACGCGGACCAGTTCATTTCAGTAACACATTTACACCAGTTAAGCTGCCGCCTTAGAAAATTCAGAGCAAAGCAGACATGTGAGAAGTAAACGCGTTCATAAATTGCTTCTCCAAGGCACGGCGCTTCTCTGTGGAACAGGACGTAATAAAAACCTAACATCACCACGGCTTGTCCTCCCCAAGCTGAGCATTGGCTCGAACATTAAAGAAAACATCTTGGACGTCTGCGTGGAACATAGCCGCTCACCGACAGCCTACCATAACATTATATCCATGGTTATTTTACCTTCCAATTACACGTCCCCAGGGTGTTCCCTAAATAAGGCTACGTTAGATAACATTAGATAACCCTCCTTTTTTTGATAGACACTTATTTCCTCCTCCTCCCCTGCCCCCAATTTATTCTAGGCATACTAGAAGGCTGAATTAAAAGCACCGCTGAACTCTGAAGCACGCTAAATTCCTACTTTAAAAACATAACTTTTGTTTTACGTGCTTCTCAAGCGCCTTCCGTATCCTGGTGCATCATGCTGATTACTCAAGTTACTAATACATTTTTTCCCAGACATCTTTACTGAGTATTTTTGCCTCCCTTCTCTGTAAGGAAGCCGGTAGTAGGGGTCAAAGAGGAGCGGAAAGTCCCAAGGATGGATGGAGAATGAAAGGATGTCTCTTCTCTAGCTATCTGCTTTGGACATGATAACCCACTCCCAATACTTTATAGACTTCCCATCACACAGGAAAGGTCGCTCACATCACCATTCTTTCCATTCTGTATTTGCACAATATATTTGGCTTCCCAGCGAGCTGTGACCACGTCGACGTCAGCAAACTCCAATCCAGCGTTGACATCTTTTGCAACCACCCGCTTCATTCAACAAATGACATTAAAAACCACATTAAATTATTTGAGGTGGCAGCGGAACTAAATAATACACACGTGGATATTTTCCCAACGAACTTATGAACTGGAGAAAATCCTTAATTACCACAGATTAGCAGACCTCATCTGTTAAAAGACTAAAAAAAACCTCAGCCTTAAATAGAAACAAACATTCCTATTTGGTCATCGTGACACTAAGGTCAGTCCTGTCCTCCTGTCAAGCTCTTTGTCATCCAACCTTACAAAAGTCAAATGTGCCTACAAATTGTTGTGATTGCAGTCATTTGTGTGTGGTTAGCAGTTGGGAAACGCTGGGAGACATCGCTGTGCCGCATCCGTCGCACGTTTCAGAGCCTTGAACCCCAGCCAACATCCCCCAATTGCCGTCATCCCGTGCTGAGCGGGAGATGCAGCGGGACAGATCCTGAAATTTGCTGTTTAACTGCTTTCTTAGGAGCTGATACGAGAAGAAAAAAGGTGCAAAGCCAACCTGACAATAAGTGCCCAGCCTCCAGCTGCCATACAAGCCTCAAAAACACCCCAAACCTAATCAGCGCTTGGCAGCTCTCACATCTGGATTCACTGAATCCATGTCACAGCTTTGATTTGCTGTAATTCACCTGCGAGATAAATTGTTCAAGGAGCTGCATCAGCTCTAAGGTAGAAAAATATCTCACTATATGCTTTTTAGAAAACCTGAAGCACATAGATACCTTGGTTGAGGTCAGGCTTTCCAGCGCTTGAAGATGCCTGCCCCGTAACCCTATGGGGCTCCCCAAGGCAGCGTGTAGGGCAGACTTTCCTAGAAGCTTGCTCCAGCAATTTTGTTGTCAGAATATCTCTATTTAAGGGGGTTCATAGAAGAGAGAGAGGGATAATCATCGGTGAGCAGGAAAGCGCAAGCTGGATGAAATCCAGAGCGGGTGTGCTGCGTTACTACGAAGTACAGCTGTTTGTCTGCTCCGGCCCCCAACTCCAGTTAACTGCAGGGAGACGGTTACGGAGCGATGTGCTGCAACAGAGGCACTCAGGTTGCTGGGTTTTTTGAGTTGGTTTTTTTTTTTTCATAAAGAGCTAATATCTTGGGAAATCTTCCACGGCGGCTAGAAACAGAGATGGACACGCCAAAACATGATGCATGCTGGCCACCGCTCCCCGTTGCAGCCTGCCAACTAGCTTCTCCAGCCGGCTCCTTTCTTAGATGACAAGTTTTTCCATGTGCCAGGATCAAATTTAGAAGCAGCCATCAAGCTAGCAGCGAGACGTACAGATGGTTTCTTTGTCAGGACAGCAGCAGGTAGAGATCTTCCAGCTCCGAGGCTTATGACCCATGCCGTCTCGCCTCAGGTCTCCCTGTTGATTCAGACTGGTCATTCGTTTTCCTAAGAAAAACCTTAGCAAACTTAGATGGGATTCAGGCTGGAAGAGCCAAACCCACCCCAGGTAGGAGATGCCAGATGTGGATTTTATCTCCCCCATCACCTGCACCCTTGTTCTGTGACCCATATGTTTATTTGCTCTGCAGGTGTGGCTGACTCCGGGCCTCTTGGGAGAGCCACCACCTGCTCCAAGAGACCTTGGTGACTGCCGTTTTCCAGTCATTACGTGTGCAATAAAATTCAAGCAAGCCCATAAAACCAAGGGAAAAATCCAGCTCAAGTGCGAGTTCAGCCCAGGAAGAAGCAAGAGTTACACCGGGTTTAGCTCGGAGGTGCTCAGATCTCAGCTCAGGCTTGCTGCCAGGCACAAAAAACTTCCTGCAGAGCCAGTCTGGAGACAAAGCTTTGTCGTGGCCTGGATTTGGAATATCTCTGAAGGAGCTCCAGGAATCCCCGTGCACTTGAGCAGGGACCCTGCCTGGAGCGAGGTGGGATGGATGGCAAGGACCCTGAAGACAGCGCTAGGCAGCAGGTTGGGAGGGTTTTAAAATTTTCAAGTTCAGGTCTGAGCTTCACCTAAATCTCATTTTAGGCACCTGAGCTTTGTGGTGGGTCACACCATGGAGTGGGACAACTGCTTTGGCTCTCTCGGTGCCTGGGCTGCTCTCTAGGGCTGACCAGCACAAAAGCAGCAAAATCCGTCTCCATCTCTAGCACTGAGCCACCTCCTCAGCTCGAGTGAGGACCAAAGCTGCGTGCCTCAGTTTCCCTACCTGCTACAGGAGCCCAGCAGCACTTATCTAGCAGTGCTTTGAAGTCTCTCAGTGAAACTATTACCACATGCGAGACTCAGGTATCATTGCAATGTAATTATAACAATTTCCCTAATTAAATGTGACTTTTTCTTCTCCACTCAGAGCTTTCTCTGCTGGTTTGCAGGAGGTGGAGCACAACCTCAAGAGTCCTGCTCCCCCTGCTGCAGTCTCAGGCCATGTCGTTCAACTCGCACCACCCTCCTGCACCACATTTCTTTCGGGAATGCAACACAAAGAGCGTGGGAAGCACGGAGGGGACCAACCCATTGATCTGCAGCACTCGGAAAAATCCTTCTCCCTTTCCTCTGCTTCTTTGTAGTTGTGACCTCTCCCTGGCGAGGTCAATCTTCTCCTTGATGGCATTTCAGAACTGACCAAGGCACCGAACGGAGAATTAGCCAGAACACAGCGTTCTTTGTTAAAATACTTATTTTAATACATGTAAATGGGGCAGGTTACTGTTCAAGCTCTTATATCCATCAGTAGATGTGGACCTTCCTTGAGTGGCAGGAGCCAGAGCATAACCAAGCCCACATTTCCGTGTTGAAACACAAGCTCCATTCCTCCATCCCAGCCTTCCCAGCAGAGAAACCTGACTGCCTAAAATAAACTAATCAAACATACGATATTTTGCAGGGCAAGAATGCCCTTTATCCTCTCCAGGAGGTACAGGGTTTCCATGCCATCTCTTCTTGCTGCCAGATTACTGTCACTCACATGGCTTAGGGATCTTGAACACGGCACAACACCCCACCGTGCAAGCTGGCAGTTCCTCCAGAACCTAACAAATCTTCTTGCTCCTTGCCTTTGTTTTCTCGATATTTTTTTGTCTTTTACCTTTAGTGTGGTGACACCAGATGTCCTGGATGACAACAGATTGGAAACCTTCACAAGAAGGCGGCAATGACTTGCAGATCATAGCACTACTCACGGAACTTCATTATCTCATCATGCTTTGGGGCACTAAGCTGATCTTTAGATACCTCCTGGTGTCCGAGATGGGAGAAAAGGGTCAGAGAGCCTCATTCACCATATCTTTCCTGTTGATGGCAAAATACTCTTCTCAGACACTGACTGCTACTGTTAGGTTCATGCTGGGGCTTCATGGACCCAAGAGCAGGGAACTGAGACCCCCCTTCACAGAACTGCCACTTGAAGCCCAAGACTTGTCCCATGTTTTGGTCAACCTAATCAATAAACACAAAAAAATCAAGGTTTGACTGACAGACATAGAAATCTTTCATACGTGCACAAAGGGAGCTCCAAGACAGACCACAGGCTTTCACGCCACGGTGTTTTAGCAACTACGAGTCTATTGCAACACGGCAGAAAGCGGGTGAGTGGAGCCACCAAAAGGAAAAGCACGGTGGGATTTTGTCCTGTGCGGCCCCTGTTGCACTGCACGACACTATTTTTTTGCTTTTAGTAGCAAATACTAGGGCTAAAAGGCAACAAAGAAAGCAATGGAAAGAAAAAAGGAAGAGGAGGGGTCAGAGGGGGAAGAGGATCAGAGGCTAAAGGGCACCCAGGGCCTCGTACAAAGCGCTTTGCTTTCTTTTTGATCTTGTCCTTGATCAAGAAGGTCCATCCCACTTTCGTACGGTCACAGGCCATGTTATGACTTGTCTTCTTGACCGGAAAAAAGACAACGCCAGATATTTGCAGATATCAGCTCTCACGTACAAACCTGAATAAGGGTCACGTTTTCAAAGAGGTCGGTGTCTATTGTATCCTAAACTGAGGACAGAAGAGGGCCCAAAAGATCTGGGGTTTGTCTGCAGCTCTTCTTTCCGTGTGAATGTAGACGAGCAGTTTAGGATCCCTCTCCCTCCACCATTCCTCACGTTGCCAAGTTTTTAAGCAAACTGGACAAAGAAGGAGCAATCTCAAAGAATGAGTTTTTCAACAAGGTTTCTGAAAGTTTCTGTTGGGGAGAACAGGGAGAGAAAGACAGACCCTGTAAGCGTATCCAGTCAGGATACGAATCAATCCATGGGTCCATATCCCATTAAACATTGGAGAAACACGCACACACACCAGAGACTCCTTAAAAATGCCTTGACAATCAGAAAGCTTTCAATCAGAGTTCATACTTTCTTAAACACCAAAGTCAATCAACCTCAAGACACAAACCCGTAGGAAATCAGGTTTCCTAGTTGCAATGCTCACAAGAACCTGGGGTTTTCCCTCTCTTTTGGACAACACAGAAGAAATAGAAAGCTAGTTTCCAAACCACACAAATTTGAAATGAGCAGCTGTTCACCAGAGAAAGACCCAGAGCTAATTATCAAGTTCATCTAGCAACCTCAACATTAGGCTCATAGGATGAATCAGGTTGGAATGGGCCTCAGGAGGTCTCCAGCCCAAACCCCTGCTCAAAGCAAGGTCAGCTATGAAGTCACACCAGGTTGCTCAGGGCTTTATTCACCTGAGTCACAAAAGTCTCCAAGGATGGAGGCTGTACAACATCTCTGGGCAGAGCTTCTCCCTCAGATCCGTAAGTTGCAAAGCTCATGAACAGAAAGGTATCGATTGATGGCAAGTCAATCACAGAAATCTCATAGTCAGAGAGCGCTGACTGATCTCCCTCTTGAGGTTCCTCATCTTATCAACACTTACTAACACCAGAAGGACTAATACTTTTGGTGGAGTCCAGAATAAAACTCACATTATTTAAAAATGTCTCCGCAAAGTTCTCTAGGGAAAGTGCAGAGCACAGCCTTTTCCCCTGCAGCTGTGCTAAAAAAAAACAACAAACCAAAACCACCCATTGCCCCCAGTGATCTCAATCCCTAAATCTAAACTCAGAAATCAGCTGGCATGCAGAGCACTGCCTTTTCCCCTGCAGCTGCACTAAAAAAAAAACAAAACCAAAACCACCCATTGCCCCCAGTGATCTCAATCCCTAAATCTAAACTCAGAAATCAGCTGGCATTGAGAAAGTAACCTCGGTATTTTCAGCCACTGAAGAGGAGGATTCCTGACGTAGCCTGGAGCTCCTCCATCGCAGTAACAACGCTCCAGTGATCCGTGTTGCCTTATGTGGGAATATGCCTCTGCCGGTCCCCGACTGGCCCCGGGGAGGAGAAGTGCACAAGCAGGTTCAACTAGTGTAAGGTATGATGGGTGCAAGTCGTAGCCCATGCCGAGACTTACTTCACATACGCCGCCATCCCACGATACCATCAAGCCCTAAAAAGACTTTGGCAAGACCAAACGTATCTTAAGAGTGTTTAATAGATCCAAAAAGAGTTAGCCCCTAACTACTGCTAGGAAACAGCTGGATAGGTTCATAAATGCAGGTATATGAAATTACAGCCCAACACAGATGGGAGCTGGTCTCAGCCACGAGATTCATAGAATCATAATGGTTGGAAGAGACCTCAAAGATCATCAAGTCCAACCGTATACCCGATGCCACCATGCCCACTAAACCCACTGAACCATGTCTTGAAGCGCCACATCTAAACGTTTTTTGAACACCTCCAGGGATGGTGACTCCACCACCTCCCTGGGGAGCCCGTTCCAATGCTTAATGACTCTAACAGTGAAGAAGTTCTTCCTAATTCTCCCAGTTCAGGTATTTTTACATATTTCCTACATCATATACATATTTACATACTTATTCCCTACTTTCCTGCACGAATAGAGCCCGTTTCCAAGAACCTGATGCACATTTTACGCAGTGGGGTAGAGCCAGCAGGCATTAAATGGTTTAGATCCCGATCCCAATTGAAAAAAAGCTGTAACCACGCCGTTATCACAGCCCTGGTTTTGGCTGTCTCAAAGCACTTTCTGAAACTAAGGATGAGGTTCAGCTCTGCCCCAACACTCGAGCAAGCCAGTGTGCTAAAACCTGGATAGGATTAGAAAAAAAAAATGTCTCGGTAGAAGCAGCAGCTTCTCACTTCAAAGACACAACTGCAACACGTAACTGTACCGGCGGGGAGGAATCGGTGCTAATTTTCATTCCTGTATTATTCACGGGCTCGTTTCCCTCTGCGGTTCATACCTCGCCAGAGGCAGCGATGAAGACCCATCCGTGGGATTATTCTTGTTAATGAGCGAACAGGAAAGAGCCCAGAATGACTTTCAGTTTCCAGACCGAGTTTCAGGGATTGGCGCTCAAAATAACTACCTGTTTATCCGTGATTTGAATTTGTTTTAATTGGGAAATCTGGTTTAGGCTGAGCTTTTATCTCAGTTGCTTAGTCATCACTGTTAGAGCTCACGCACAGCCCGGTGAGACTGGACCAGAGTAACAAGCACTAACACCGCTATGGGTCTTTCTATCATTTCCCTCTGGCTATAACTCTCTAATCCTTTCCTTCGCACAAAAATATGGCTCTGGTGACACATACCTGAGCACAAAGCATCTGGGATCAGCTCAGCATCTTTCTACTTATTCTAGTCTTTATTGCAAGACTCCTCATACCAGTGTTACGAAAGTACCTATGATAAAGTTGCCGACTCGAGCTTTTTTCTCACGAACCGCACCTCCGCAATACATAAACAAAAGGTTACCCACCCCGTTTTTTGCATTCAGCATCCGCCAGCTCCTCTCCCCCTCACTCAGCTGATAGAAATTTTTTCCTTTGCAGACTAACAGCTGTGATGCTCTTAGCAAGGGGACTCAATACTGAAATGCAGATACCGCTTCTCCGCTTTGCTTCTATTTGAAAAATTTTCCTTCCCTCCTCTTTATTCCTCATTGCCTCTTTCATCTCATACTCCAGAACGCCACAAGCCCAGTTACTCGGCTTCTTGCTCTTAGGTGCAACTCAACCGTCCTTGGGTGTTGGTAACCAGAGCTCAATTTTCCTCTTTTCTCCCTCCCAATTAAAAAAGCTAATTTCTCAGTATTACTTCAGACTTTATCACTCTTCCCCCACTAGCACCATTCAAAACCACACAAGTTTCTCCCTTTCCCCCTCAGCGTTACGCTCTACACCTCCTGGTAGCGGAGACATCAGAGGAAGCCAAACCACAGAGACAAGCGCTGGATGGTAGCGATGCCAAGAAACTTGCAGATTTCCTGTTGGAGCACCTATGGAAAAGGAACAACTTTTTTTTTTTCCCCTTCGTGTGTTCCCACATATTCACACTGAACACTCCCCCGTGTTTCCTGTCTCAGCAGAAACTAAATTTGCTGTATGCAAAACCCTCATTCAAAAGACAAAAAAGAGAGTCATGTGCCATCAGGGTAGTTGCCCCTGGATGTTTTCTGGGATCCCAGCATCAAAGAGGTTGTATTTGTGTTATTTTAATCAAAAATAATTCTCCCCATCCTCCCAAGAAGCGAGTTCAAGAACAATAGTTTAAAAAAAACAAACAATAATAACACAATTCTTTAAATTATTTCAGAATTTCTGGAAGACCACTGATTTTACTATCAACCCATCCTCCAAGAAGCGAGTTCAAGAACAATAGTTTTTTAAAAAAAACAATAATAACACAATTCTTTAAATTATTTCAGAATTTCTGGAAGACCACTGATTTTACTATCAACAGAAATAATCAGATTTCAGAAACTATTTGAAAAACCTGGCCTTGAGTAAATGAATCCCAGTACACTCAAGAAGTCACATCTACCAGTTATCAGAGGCAACACACCTTTGTAAGTCCTCCTGTATATATTATTTCAAAAAATACCTTGCAGTATTAAATGTAGTATTCCTGAGAGCCGCTAAGTGCTTTAAAAAAAGTAGCTTGTTACTTGTTTAAGAACTTAAAAGCTTTTGGGGGGGAAGGCGTAATCCATTTTGGAAAGCTTGGTCCACATTTCTGAACCTGCTGACAAGGTCACTGTGTTTGTGCCAACAGATCGGTCATGTCCGCGAAGAGACGCAGAAGCTATTCCTATACGTACAAAGTTGTGAATGCAACTCCACGTATATACTTAACACATATAAAATGCCTCATTTTTAAAGACGATCGAGTTGGATATTTTTTGCAACCTCTTTCAGTCGCATCTTCATTGGTTTTTCATCCAATAAACCAGAAATATTTTTATTTCCTTTCGACTTCTTGAAACAAGGAGACTACACGCAGCACGTGGCAGCTCTGTGTGAGCAGTTTGTACTTGAACTTCCAGAAACACAGTGTGTTATTTACATTGCCAGTTGCAACACTTTTTCTGTTTAAAACCTCCCTTAGATTTTACCAATCATTGCTTTTTTTTTTTTTTCGCCTTGATAAACAGTCATTGAAGGCAAGGAAAATATCCCAGCTACTCAGAGCTGGAGCCTAAATACAGATACCGCGCTCACTGCTGGCTGAAGTCGATAAACTTGCTGGGATTTCGTGACGCAGCCCCAAAATTTCACCTTCCCAGTGACAGAGTTGATACACAAAATCTCTCCATCTTTTAATATGATATTTTTCAGGGGAATGTGTTGATTAGCCCTCAATTTGTAGAAAACGCATCGCTCGCCACTGTTCTTCTGCTCTGTGGAAGTCTTTGAGGATTCTCCAAGGAGATGGTTGCGTAGGAGAATTGGCCGAACGTTAAGTAATAGGAAGGAAGGTGAGCTGTAATAATCGAACGATGCCGACGCTCAAATACCAAAATACAGAGATCACCCATTGCCATCTGCTCCTACTCAAGCGCACAGATTTCGGTGTCTGTCGGTGCTCTCGTTACAGCCGGTATCAGCTCTGCTCGAACCTCTGCCCCTTCCCAATTGCTTTCTAATGGGAGGCCGCAGTTACAGGGAGACATTATCCCTGGAAACACTTACTGGAGCCTGCAAACATCCACGCTCATTTTTCTTTAAGCAAGCCAGACCTTATTAAATGCGAGACAGCATGTGATTGCTGAATTAAGAGTTGATATTCTGCATTTACAAGGTTTTAAAAACAAAACAAGAGCTTGCAGTAAACTAACCCCCTTGGAATAATATGTAGAAAAAGAAAAAAAAAATCCTGGAACATACATGTCTACAGAAGTAAATCACAATACCAGAAAGACTTCCAGAAAGCTCATTTTAACTCTAGAATTTCACATTTCCAAAACGCACAGCTCGCCCTGTGTTCCCACCCCTGCGAAGGAGAGAAGAGGAGATAAAGGTATTTAGCAGACATTAGCATCTATATTCTGCAAGCGGCAGACGCAAAGGAAGGGATTAATTTCCCCTAACATAAACAGTCTAAAAATTAAACGGCTGATAGTCGTCTTGGCTTCTTTTTTAACACAGATTAACGTGCAGGTCTCCCTTTCTCTCTCCCCAGAGCTTACAGAAAGCACTTGAGTAACAAACTTAAAAGAGGAGGCTGAAATTAAATCCGAGGTATCCCACCCTCAGCACAACTCCTGAATGCATGGCCCAAATCCAAAGCGCACCGGAGTCCCCGGAAAAATCACGGCTGTCACTCTGGAAGGGTGGTTTAGTCCTCTGCTGCTGCTGCCCAGAGGTTTGGGGAGGTCGGGATGACTCGGAGGTGCTACGGTAGCCGACTGGAGCCATCTGCCGTGCTGGCCAACGGCACCCACAGCATCTTCTAGGAAAGCACACCGGTGTCCGTTTGCTTTGGTTCAAAAGAAAAAGGCAAAGATGGAAGCAAGCAAGGTGCTTGGACTCACAGCCTCTCTGCTGAGATTAATTGCTTGGAATATTTTTGCTGTTAGATACTGCTGACCCCTACCAGAGCATCGCTCTGCAAATGCGCGCTCTGAAAGCATTCGAATGAGCTTCTCCAAAGTTCGAATGCAGGAGCTATAGTCAAATCCAGAAAAAGGTCTAACAGGGGCAAGGAAAAAAAAAAAAAAAAGAAAAAGAGTTTAAATTTGTCTGTGACCTCCATCCGCAGAGCATTTTTCATTGCACTGTAACAACCACGCATGCAAGCAAGCAAACAAACCCAGAAGAGAACAGAGCCTGAACAGTTTCTTCTCCTGACGACCCCCACACTTTTTGTTGGGTGCCCGAAGCAAAGGGTGTCCCACTAACATCACCCCAAAGGTACGAACTGGTAGCGTAGGTGTGGGCAGGGTGCTCTGGGGAGTGTGCGAGCAGCAATACAAGCCCCCAGCTGCCAGAAAAAGCCTTTCTGGCCAAGCAAGCACGACCAGGAGACATTTAGAGATCTATGGGGAGCTACAGGGTTAACGCCTCGGAAGGAGAAGTCCTAGAAAGGAGCCTTCATTTTTATTGCTGGAGCCTTGCACTGCAAAACCCAACATAACACTCGCAAGTGAGGGCTTTGCTCTTTATCGGTCACATATTCAGCATCCAGCCGTCAGGGGAAGGTGTGCAGGGAGTAGAGCAGGCAGGGGAAGAAGTTCATCTGCTTTATTTTTATTTTTTTGACACGGCAGATGCTGGTTTTCCACACACGCTGCCAGCTCCACATACAAGTTTGAGGTTTGTTTTTTCTTTTTTTTTGTTGGGGTTCCCCCCCCCCCCCCCCCCCATACTTTACATTGAGAAACAAAGCTTAGATGCAAAACACTGTCCCCGATGAAATGTAGAAAGCGCCCAGGCTGGCTGCTGGTCACTGCTGCTATTCATCTAACTAAGCGGCGTTTGACATTTGGGCTCGGTCTCAAGTTTCCCTCTAGTAAGATATGGGCTGACTCTGCCGCAGCCAATCTCCGTCGGAGGCTGCAGATGATGCCGGAGGCAGGCGAGGCGAGGTATGCGCACATCCCAAATGACAGAGCACGCTGCGCCGGACTATGTAAACGCAGCTCCGGCGAGGCTGACCTCAGTTGCACCAGATGCGTGGGACCACTGCCCCATCCTCCTGCATCTTCTGGGGATGCTGTTCAGCTGCAAAGTCCTCTCTTTTTTTACAGTTCTTGGTGGTTTGTACTTGTTTTTGCTTTTCTTCACCCAATTACGAGAGTTTTGGGTTTCCTATTGCCACGTGGTTTATCTTCTGTTGTAATGGGAGGCAAGTGGAAGCTGTTTTACAAGAGCAGCAGTAAATTTCCCAACTCCGGTTGAGCTTGGTGCAATATAACCAGCAGCACAAAGGGAAATCCTTTCTGTAAGCCAGCGTTTCAGAAGAAACCCAGTTAAACCGAAGTCTGAGAACTGGCTGCACGTTGCAAGGAAGCTGAGCTGAATCCACAATTCAGACATGTCTTCCCTAGACGGAGAAAATCCGAGCCAGACACCAATACCACAGTCGAGTCTCCCACAAAAAACCACCCATCCCACTCTGGGTGGATGTGTCACTGCCCAAGCACAGCGAGCCAGCTGGAAGGAGCTGGCTATAACGTGTTTTCCTTTGGTGCCTAAAGCATTAAGTACAATTTGGTAAAGAAACTTCGTGGTACTGAGAAGATCTATAAAATCCTTTAAGCTTTACATTTCTCTGCCTTTGCTGCACCCACGTTTCTTCTTCTTCCTCCTCCTCACCCCGAGATTTTGCATTAACTACAAGCAAGGACTAACACAGGGGAATTGCAGCATAAATAACGTGAATGCTAAAATAAACGGCATTATAAGGGTCGTTATAAGTATTACCTGTTCCCAGCGCAAGTACCAAAATCCTCATCTACAAAGTTTAAAGCAGATTTGTACAACACAGTTTTTCTACGAGTAAAAATCCTTTATCATCTTATTTTGCACCAGATCTCTCACGACTGTTTCTTGCAACATCGCCATGCAGTCTCCCAGCTCCTAACAACGCTGTCCCTCGAGACCTGCTTGTCACCCTCCCTTCCACTTCGAGACCTCCGATGAGTGGAAATGACATTGGCAGAATTGGTTGCCTAACTCGTGCAAAGTACGCTGAGCACAAGTGCAAACACATCTCTTGGATGACAATAAGTCTCTATCAACCCTGAGGACCCAACAAGCACCCACTCATCAAAAAAACTGTATAAGGACCTGACCCCATCCCATTGAAATCAGTGAGGGGAAAAAAAACCCCAAAACAAATCAACGTTAAATCCAGACTACAGGTGTGGTGAACACTGCAAAGCCATGGTTCGTAAACGGTGTTTGCCAAGCACCCCCATCCCTTGCCTTCCGGTGGTGGATAAGCCTCATCCAAGGCTGGTTTTCTGCATGGCACCTGGCTGTCCCAAAGCAGAGCCCCGCTGCCCTCTGCCAGCCCGGTGGTGGGCATCAACAAGCCCTTGGGTAAAGCTCAGCCCAACACCGAGCCACCTCTTCACAGGAGGAGATGCTGGAGCCCTCCTAAGCAGGGTCTCAGGCCATCATGTCTGCCTGTGATCAGCCATGTGATGTGACTCGCAGGGACACACCGGTTTCAAGGGTGCTGCACATTGCCACAGTCCAGTCACGCAAGATACAGCACATTCCTGAGCACAAAGGACACGCCAGATACTCGTCTCCTCTGCAAATACCAGCCGGGCCTTTTCAGAGGTAGTTTTGAAAGTGCTAAAGTGGACAACTGATGGGTGTGAACAGCCTAGGCTCAGTGGACCGCAGGAACAGCCCTGTAAGAGCACCTACAGAGGCAATTCAGGGCATCTTGAGGAATAAAACCAAGGTCTCACCTCTTCCAGATCATCCTAAAGAACCTCTGCCTGCTGTGAAAATACCATAGCGCATCCTGACCTCGTCCTGATGCTCTGCTCGCCTGAAGGCAACAGTCCCAGAGCATTCAGTCCCTCATGAACGGCCCCCAGCCACTCAGCCTGCCAGCTGGCCTGAGGTCTTCTGCAAGTAAAGGAGCTGTGACGGAGCAGGTACACTCAGCAGCAAGCTCTCTGGCCTGCACTGGTTAAGACCAAAGACGAAACCCAAATAAGATCCAAAATAAACAACAGGAGAATCCGCTTCTCCGAGGAACAGTTTGTCCAGGTCATGCTGTTGAAACCTCAAGTGCGTTACAGCAGCGTAACACCGTCTTGGCAGGCACCTCTGCCATTTTGAAGGGTGCATGCTCACGGGTTTGAAGCACACCTACAAAATGGAATAACGAGGTCAAACCCAGGAGAACGGCCATGCCTTACACCACAGATTGATCTCAAGTTCTGCATATTTGCTCTAATTGTCTTTAGCATTCATACACAGGTGAGAGGGGACTACCACAAATCCAGATCCGAGTACTGACAGCAGTGTAATTCTGTGTCTCACGAGAAAGGGAGAAGTGAGCTTTTCTTGCCCCGCTCCTCAGGAAGGGTACAAGCTTTACCGGTTGTCGGTTTTTGGTTGTCTCACAGGAAGATGAGCAGGTTTAATCCTAGGCCAGAGGGAGACAGTGGGCTGGAAGGGTTTGCATCTTAAGGCACACTGCAAAGAGTACAACCACCATTTCTGACATCTCCCTGGAGGGCAAGGAAGAAGACAGGTTGCTCAGTTGTTTATCCTTTAAAATCATACATAATTTTCCTTATTCTAGCACTGAACCACACTTCTACCATGTAACCTTAGGGTTGAGACTGATGAGTCCCACCATGTTTAGCAACTACATTTGTATATGTGCATAATCGTGCTTCTATCATCCAGGCGTCAAGACCTGAAATGGGAAGAGAGGAATCTCCTTTACTCCTTCTCAGCACAAGGAGAGCTTGGAGAACGCTACCAAGAAGCCTGCAAAAGCCAGCGATGCCTCAGCTCACGTGCTGCGTGGCCATCAAACTATCAGCGCTATATACACACATGCAACCAGCAGCTCCATAAATCAAATAAAACATTTTTAGAAATATAGTCACCATCACTAGAACGTTGTTTTCCCTGGGAAGAGTCCTCCCTTTGTTTTTCACTCACAAACTCTCATGGCTAGAAAGGGACAGGGGGAGGTCCAGTTGCAAGTTTTCCAGCAGTTTAACAAATACCTGGATAAACTTCAGCATATTTATTGTGGTTGTTGACCTAAAGGATTTTATTTATATCAAATACATGCTTTAAATAGTTGATGGTCACTTCAAAACATGCCAAACTGACCTCTGTACTGGCCTCAATAGGGTTCACAAATCATAAAATTTACGTAAGAAATGAAACTTCCCCTAGGACAAACAACAGACTGTACAAATGCATTTGTTCAGCAACTGCTGAGAACACTCATTTCTTCATCAGACTTTGTGAACGCATCACACCCCAACCTAACCTTATCTTACCTCATCTGAGCTTCAGACTGTGTGCTCACACAGCGGTTGCACTACACGAAGTAGTACAGGACAACTCGAGCACCAGGTCAGGATGAATCAAGCAGTTGCACAAAACAGCAAGGACCTACAAACACTCTTAAATCTACATGACAGAGCCACATCCACATTTTTGGGAACTGAGGATCCGGGGCATTAAATACCTCCTTTGGTGGCCTGGAACCCTTTATCACAAGCAGATCAGGAGCTGCTTCAGCTGGCAATGCTGCATGCCAGGTGTTGAATCACACCACGGAGCTCCCCACCTGCAATCTCTTGTCGGCCAATGTCAACAGCAAGCCTCAATTGCTCAGGTCCACATTGGGAAACAGCCAGCTGGCAAGCCCGGTGCCAGGATAAGCTTAAGGGTTGGAACAGAAAATGAAATCGAGGCCATGAATTTGAAACTCAGGTTTTGACTAATTATTTAAAATCTGCTGGATTCTGACATCCATTTTATGCAATGTGCTACAGCATTCTACCAGGCATCCATCCTGGCACTATCAGTGGCATATAATACTTTAACGAGCTATCTAGCACAGGGAGTCATTTCATAATTTTAATGTACTTTATTTCACAGAAAAATGATTTTCTACTGTTCAACTTTTAGCCAAGAGTTGACCTAACAGCTCTGCTCCTGAATTCTATCCAGGACTTGACCCAAAGACTGCAACCTACTGACTTGCGCTCAAGCTTTGCACAAGGGAATACGTTGAGGAAAGCAGTGGGAAGGAGGGGGAGAGAGGAGGGTGGGAGCTTGGGAATGCAGCCTTTGGGTGCCTGTGCTGTGCTCTCCTGTTTCGCATTTTGCTTCCAAATGTCCCTTGTACTTACGCAGTACATTCTTCAGATCCGTGGATGGGAGTCGGGAAAGAGAGATAGGGGACCACCTGCAACACCAAACCGAATCGGAGAATCTCCTGACGCACAAAAAAATCTTGTTTCTGCTGGCAGTCCTTGAGAAGGAGACTGAGGCATGACAGTAAGTTCATCACACCTATAACAATCTCATGGACAGGCCCATTCCAGCAGCGGCACATCTAGCTATCACTTTAGCTACCTTGCTGTCTCCAGGAGTTGTACCACCTAATTGCACAAATTGGACTTGATGATCTTTGAGGTCTCTTCCAACCATAATGATTCTATGATTCTAAATGTCTAAGCACTAGGTACTGTGAACGAGGGGAGAACAGGGAAGTAAAGGAAGAAAGGAAGGAAAAAGAGAACATCCCTATATATTAAGAGCCCCAAGCTACTTCTCCTCCATCACACGTGCACTGATGGGAGTCACTGACGCTCCCCCTTCCTTCCCAGGACAGTCACAGTGAAACCCTTCCTATCTCAGAAGCCAGTGATTTAGACTACGCAGGTGGTAGCGACATAGCACAAATTCTTTGGGTTTGATTGCCTCTAAAATGATTCTCAGGGAATCTATTTTTAGGCCTGTAATGGCATTTTTCCATGGCACTCAATCACCCTGCCTCCCACCCCAGTACTGGGCAAAGCAAGAAAAGGCACCCACTGTTGGCTAAAGCCAGAGACCAACCCTCCAGCACGGAAAACAGACTTGAGCAAGGAGCAGACCTGGAAGTACAAGAGTCATAGGTCCACCACTGAGATATCTGGAAGCTATTTTAAGAGAGCACCAGCATTGAGCAATATGAAGTTCCTGTGAACCTGACTCTTGATAGCTTCAGTGCATGGTCACCACGTTACTACAACCGTAGGAAGAAGTTTCTAGAGGGAGGAACTCAGGCTCTGTGTGCTGGTAAGGGAGAAGGCACCTAGGCGAGGCTGAAAGACATACTGGATGAGGGCCGCCGTTCATTCTGCAGCCACGTCAACCTGCATTCACTGATCTTCTAAAGTCACGCCTAACTATAAACAGGCAAGCAATCGCACTAGATTCAATGGGACTAATTCCACACTGAATCTAGGCTTATGCTCGGGTACCTAGCCGACCACAGCTTTCCCCTGAAGTAAACCGCCTAATGCACACACTTTTGCACAGAGCACCAGGACTTGAGGGTCCTGATCTCCAGGATGTAGTGCTATAGGTACAGAGGCCAGAGACAGGACATGCCTGGCCCTTGCATACAGCACCTGAATCTCACCTTTTTTTTTTCAGAAATAGGAGTAATGAATAAATACTGGTGTTTGTGTAGGGTAGTTTTGGTCTGTCTTCAACACCTGCCACAGTTCTTGGTTCATATCCATACTTCCCCTTTCCCTCAATTCAATCTACTCCATACTCAATCTACTTCATACTCTACTTCATACTCAGTCTACCCTATATCTACTCCATGCTCAATCTACTCCATACTCTACTTCCTTCCTACCTTCCCCTGAATCTTAAATATTTGAAGGCTGACACTTGCGACTGTTGGGAGTCGTAGTCGTAAACGCCGAGTTCTGCTTTTTGTTCACCACAACCTTATAGGCTTTTCTCCAAATTAGTCAAATTTTTACCATTCTACCAATTGTAGATTTGCTGAATCTCACGGGTTTATTATTACTCTTAAAATATGATTTAGAAGTTTCTGGAGTCCAGTGACTGTACTTTTTCTTTAAAAGAGCATAACTTGAGTTTTGTGTAGGTGACAAACTTTAGCCTTGTGAGCATGAGAAAAAACTCCTGAAAATGAGTTGTTTAATAGTCAATTCAACAATTAAAGGTCCAGTGAACACACCTTTTCAATGCTCTGCCATCTCTTAAGTTCTCCCTTCTGTGTTTAAATTACGTTGTCTTCTGCTTCACACTCTAGATTTTGCAAATCCTTTTTCAAGACCTGAAAATTCTCTACTTATAAATAACCACAGCAGAGGGGAAAAACACCGTAGTGTAAAATATTCTTACAAGCAAAACAAAAAGCCCAATGATTTTATCACATGTATGGTATACCAGAGCTAAATATTTATAAAAAGGGATTCAGTTGGTTTTTTTTTTTCTCCCTGGCAACAGCTATAATAAATACACTGCTAGAGAAAATATGTGAAATAGAAGACATCCACTCAACACTGAAGGAACATGTTTGGGTACAGTACTGCGAGGAACTTGCAGAAGAACCTAACACCATAAAAATTCTGAGCTCCAGCTTGCTGTCAGTGTTAAGATCTCTCAAAGTAAAACTTGGGTGATTTTTCCTTTCAGATGCAGTCAGATGGTGTTTCCAAGCTTCGTTAACTGATTAGTTAGTAACAGGAATGAGAAATGTTTCACACGGGTTATCAGGCAGCAACACAGAAATAAAAGCAAAAAAACCTCTCCCGTCTTCCTGCTTCTTCCACCCCCATAGTTCATGGGGTTTGGCTCACAGAAGCAAAAAGTACTAGCTCTACAGCTGGATTTGTTGTCAAACAACAGCCTTAAATAAGTTCAAAAATGTTACCTTTTTATCTCAACTCTCTTTCCATGAGAAATACTTATCCATTATAAAACTAAAACCAACAATCGCATGCGTAATTCAGACTTAACTCATGCTCCAATCTACCTGTTCATTTCCATTTAATTTTTCGTGTAAATGTACCTAAGTCAGCAAAGACATCACTAGCACTCATTCCTTGTAGCTGTTTTCAGAAGAGGAAAACTGCGCTGCCGTTACTAAACCCTTAGCTTGTGAACTCTCAGAAGGATTAATTTCCCCTCTGCTCCTCCTCAGCATCCCTGTGCAGCATCCAGCTGACCCAGTTGGACGACACAGACTTTGCTAGGTGGTGAGGCGAGACAGAGCCCTGCCCAGCTTAACAGCATCACACCAGATGGAGAATGTCTGGATTTACAGATTGAGGAAGAGCTTATTAGAAACAGCCTCGCAATGAGGTGAGACTTGCCTGAAATTGTGCGCTTTAGGAGCTTCAAGATGTCAGTTTGTCAATTTTTTTTTTTTTTTTGTAGAATGCTACACAACATCCCATCTTAATTACTGGAGCTCCACTAGCAGCATAACAGAACTGCTTATACATAATCCAGAAACAAGTGCAACAAGTAAGACTATCTCCATCAGGTCTCTGTACCTTCTCTCTCTTTCACATATGGTTGCTTAGGATTAAGGTTTAACAGCTTCTCTTTTTTTTTTTTTCCTGGACAAAGGAATCATATAATCTATTGTCTTCTTCCTCTCCTGCCAGATATGGTACTTCAGTCATCTTGTTGAACAAGTCCTCTCAAATTGCAGTTGGCACCCACTCTAAAACATCAGATGCTTTCTAATTCACTTGAAATCAAGAGGCACCAAAGACTGCGGGGTTTACAGTAGCAAAGATGCGTTGGTATCGGGGCACCTGCCTGTTTAAAACCCACAAAAGGAGAAATGGGACTTGAAATTGTGGGTGATTCAGTTTCAAGGGTAACCTAGCCTGCACTTAGGAGGAAAGCTGTGCTCCTGTAAGGAGGACAAATGTCTCTGTAATACAGTGAGATCTGCAGGGTGTTTAAAACACACCACCCACTGGTAGAAAGCTACATCTACATTTATGAGGAAAGATCACACAGCTTTACGCGGGCAATGAATCATCTCCACAAACGCTTTCTTTTCTCATACCTTTCAAGAAAGACAAAATTAACATGTTCATTATACTGTATAATAGACTACTTGCACAAAAATAAAGAATACACCTGAGCCTATAACGAGAAAAAAAAAAAAAAAGTATGCACTTGGTACAATCAATGTATGTATTTATCCCTCTAAAATCTAACACATTTCCTCCGTATCTTCTGCTCCTTCCAGGACACTTAAATTCCCCTAATCCAGATTGCTCTCGGTAAGATGTCTTCATTTCCCAAAGGTAGAAACACAGTTCTGCCATTGTTATTATGTGGGGAACTGGAGAACATACTTTAGAATGACGTGCAAGGATCAGGTATTACTGCCGTTATTCTGTAATAAATGATTGGAGTTGCTAGTAAAGACAGGCTCAGATCAAATCCTCAATATGTTGTGGCGGATTGGCTCAGGAATCAAATGTCAGTGCTTGTGCTCATCTTTAATAATAACTCGGTAAGAAAAAGCCAAGATTCTGAAGCACAGCAAACTGTGTTTGTGCATGACCTAGCATAGGACCCGGTTTTGCACTTCTGGGAATACCACACTCTACGTTTAAAAGTGAAATCAGGACCTACAGAAGAGGAAATGCAGCATATTCCCCCAAAACCCAGAGCATTCGTGCACCTCTCAGAAAAAGGACTTGCCCCTGGATACAAAGTCACCAACAACTCACTTGCTGACTGGTTGTCTACACAGAGCGATTGCCAATGGTCTCAACCCTTCAACGGTTTAATCAAAAAACCCCTGGAAGCTGTGGAAGAAGTCGCATGTATTAGAAGTGCAATACATTAAGTCCCAGTAACTTCATGGGAAAGGGTTTCACTGTTTCACTTCAGTGTGACAAAGCCCCTCATCAGAGGCTCCTGTAGGAAATGAAGAGGATAAAAATGGAACGATACAGGAATACGCAGTTGGCTCACACAGCAAAGAAAGGTTACTAGCAAGATGTACAATCATCTGTACTGATAATATGTTCAGTGGTAAAAAGAGGTGGACATCATGATGCGTTTTGCAGAAAATACACAATTATTTCGGGATGACCAAATTCAACTCTCACAGCTAGAATTACACGTGGACCTCAAAAACCTGAGCGATAAAAGGGGGAAGTGAAATGTTATGTGCAAAATAAAGTACACGAAGGGGATTATTCTTTACTGTACGTACACAGCGATGGGCTCTGGAAGAACTGTTACTACACAGGGATGAGATGTTGGAAAAACTGCGGCCAGTTCTTCAAAAATAAGAGTTCAATGATTATCCACAGTTAAGAAGGAAGAGGGAATTAGTTGGTTGTTACGGAAGGAACTAAGAATAGAAAACATCCTGCTTTATAAAATCCATGGGGCAACTGTTTCTTCAACAGTGAAACCCCAGTAAGCCTAACTTACCAAGAAACAGTAGAAAGAGGAAAACAGATACTGTATTAGATGAACATCTGGTTTGCTGCCTTATGGCAGCTGGGGTGTTTTTAATCCATATAAACAGCGCTAAATATTTCTACAGTCATTAAAGACACTGCATCCATAAAAACCCCAGGAACGGCGATCAGCATACTTCAACTGTTATCCATCAGTTGTAACAATATTTGCCTTGACCTGAATTTCTTGCTAGGCTAGGCAGTCAGGTTTTGAATCACCTCCCGTCTTTCACAATCGTCACGGCTCATGCCAGCGGAGCGGCAAGTAGAAGTTGTAGATAAGCAGTATTTCGACAGCGGACAGAGGATGAGAAAGAGTAAAACCTGAAGTCTTTGCTACTGTTTTAGTCTATGTAGCACAGCACCGGCTATGGAGAAGCGCGTCTCTGATCTGCCCAACTAACTGTGAGTATCTAATGCAGACATCTACATCAGAGCAAGCTGCAAGGTGCTCTCCACACTACAGTGAGTCTAGAGGACTTCAGCGAGCAGAGTCAACGGAGATCTTGTTTCATCCAAATGTCATGTACATTATGTCAAACGATTCATAACTTGAACTCTGCTGCCTGTGAGAGGCAAGACAACTTGCTCGGATGTGCACTTCACAAATTAGCTAAGAACAGCCCCACATTAAGTGACCCAGGAGATACGGATGATACTATCAGAGGAAGTTCAGAAATGAGTTGCTGTATGTGTGCAGTTAGCATGCATCACCACAGTTAGATGCAACTACTCCACTTCTTGGAAGGCTGGCAGATTTGCTAGCGTTCTCTAGAAACTACCTAGTAAACACCAGTTATTCCTCATCCAGGAAAAAGAGTCTCTCCAAAACCAAATGCTGACTCACCAAAAGCAACAATTCTCACAGTGATTTCTCACAGTGAAGCAAACAAATGAACACCAAGCCCTTTTTTTCCTGTTATATTTATTGTTCTTTTGGGAGGCACAATGGAAACGTCAGCTTTCGCTCGTTTTCTTCGCCCTTGCAAAACAGCAGGGTACAGGTTATAGCCATCAATCTACAATCAGTGTACACTTCGGAAGGTCTCCAATTAAATTTTCACATTTCCTGATGCTAAAAGAGGCACATGTGCCAGACAGCAGCAGTAGCTGAAATAGGAAGAGTTTAAGCAATACTCGCTTAAAAAGCTGCGCTGACTGCTATTTTAAGGCAGGTCTGGTGAAAGTTTGACAGGCAACTTCCTCTGGAAATTAAAAGAATTTTGCCTACAGAAATACATTAACTTTGATTGAAAACAGGCTTTTAGAAAATACTTCATCAGTGTGAAATCATATTGACGTTACACTTCCTTTAGTTAGAAAAGACATTAATGAATCTTTTTGTTCAGAATTCAGACTTCTCAGCTATTCCTTTACCTTGCAGGAATGGCACAAAATGAAGGCAGGCAGTGATGATTTATTGCCACAAAAGGCTGAAGTTTCTCAGGGAATTAGTAATTCCGGCAACACTGCGGTCTCCAGAATCTCTCAGGCTGTGTTCTCAATGAGAAGAGCAATCCCTTGTCCACCACCAATGCAAGCTGACCCAACCGCGTATTTCCCGCCACGACGCCTGTACAGAAAAAGTAACAGTGAAAATTATTTACATTTATGAAACTATAGTAGCTGTTGTCCCCATTTTATGAAAGGAAGCTTGCTATCAACTAGGTACTACTAAAGATGACGTTTTAGAATGTGTCTGTTCTTCCTTTTCTAGAAAAATATCATGAAGCCTCAATCGATGTTGAAATATTTCTGTAGAAAAAACAAAGAGTTGCAGGTCTGAGTCTTTTGCTATCTAGAAGACGATAAGTTATATTGTTCTTAGGAATACAAAATGGCAAGGAATGACGTTATGGGATACTTGCGGTTTCAACACCTATTAAAACTGACATAAGTAAAAGATAATTTTATTGCCAAAGTAGTTTTTAGAAGCTAAGTTTTCTACAGCCACACTCCAAGAAAGAGTTTTCCGCAAGGTGCAAATTAACGGAGGCTTTATGGTTGAACACTCATACAGTCTTGCAAGTACAAGCAAAAAGATACAGGGATCTCTGCCCTGAGGGGGGAAAAAAAGGATAATTCAGATTAAAATGGTGCTAAGCGTATCCAGCAAGCCAAAAGAGTCAAAATTTCTGAAAACGGACTGAAGGATAAAGAACGTGATGACAAATGCACCCTGTTACAAAAAGAATGGACTTTGCTCAGAGGCCATGTCAATAAAGAAAACCTTCCCACTGACTACTGTGGGCTTGGATCAGATCTAGAGAAAGCAAAAAATCCTGTCACGACAACAGAATGGAGTATGAGGCAAGCTGCAGGACCTGGATTACAGCACAAAGGTAACAAATTCGTACAGAAAGTGGTACACTTTAGCGAGGAAACTTTTAAGTTAGTCAACCGGAAGATTTTAGTCAAAAATCTTTCGGAGGCGTAAATACATCAGCACTGCATTCGCTACCAGCAGCTCTCGGCTACGTACATACCTTAATTCATGAACCAGATGAGCTGTGATCCGTGATCCTGAAGCACCCAAAGGATGACCTATAGCGATGGCACCTCCGTTGACATTGGTTTTTTCAGGGTCAAGGCCCAAAACTTTTTCAACTGCTAGATACTGAGGTGCAAATGCCTCATTCACCTAAAACACCAGAAAAAACTGTTCATGTCTGACTTTCCATACAAGCTTTCAGCAGCATGTGTGCACACAAGATTAAACGGGATGTACTTCTTCTCCACGTCATTTTGATGGAGAAAAATACTAAACATTGAGAAAAATAATTGAGAAAAACTATCAACATTTTATAAACATGTTTATAAAAGCGTACTCAGACAACACACAAATTGTCAGGCCAACCCAATGTAAATTCAAATCCTTCGGGCACACGCGATACAAAGCAAGTATGCAGTATATTTTATAAAAAAAAGCCGTGACATATTCTGATGCAGCTCGTTACACGAAGAGCCTATCGCTCTGACAAAAAATGGCCTTGTTCACAAATGCAGAAGCATGACTAACTTAAAACATTAACAGTCCAGCCAACATATGAAAACTTCATGTCACATGAGCCTGTTTTTTCCCCATGGAATGTTATCACGCCATTTTCAATTTCCAAGTGCCTGAGATTTTTGTAATGATTGGGCAACTGTGCGGTAGAAACTAGATGGATAGAGGTCAGGCAGGCGAGCTGAGTCAGGTGGGCTCCAGACATGCAGAAACACCTACCTTGTGATGACGGGCTACAGGTATGAGTGGAATGTTTCTGCTAAAAAGATCAGGAGTAACCTCGCTGTTCACATTCAAACTCGCTTACCTCTACCAAATCCATGTCCTTCAGGGTCAATCCTGCTTTCTTCAGAACCTCGGTAATGGCAGGTACAGGGCCTATTTGGAAATTGTATGCACAGTTAGTTAAATAAAAAAAAAAAAAAAAATAAAGGCTTATAAACATGTTATACATAGGATAGCTTCATAAGACCTCATCAGACCCCCTCCCATGAGCCTCTGAGCAGCCAGTGAATTCTGGATATGCCCCTCACCTGTTTTATTAGGTGGTACAAGAACTCCTAAATCTCAAAATTATTTGGCAGCCTTCTCAACATACTGCCAGGGAAAGTTAGGAGTGTCGCTACTCCTGCACAGCTACGTTGGGAAATGCACACGTAGCTTTCAAGTCAAGAGAACTGACAGTCCCCAGCCAAATAAAACAACTTCATGACAGTTTTGAGGCATTCTCCTTCCCAGTGCTCTTGGTTCAGCTTATTTTTTCCTCACAACTTGCAGCCTCCAGGTATACAAAAAAGAAAAAAAGGCAGGAGTTTGCTGGTCATGTGTTTAGTTATGGATATCATTGTTTCAGTGTTCTTAATTTACCTGAAAATCTTCTGGTCAAAAAAACTAACAACAAAATGTTCTCTTGGACCCAGGTCCCAGCCAGCTGAAGCCAGTAAGATTTGGGTTTTTTTGGAGAATATCACAGAGTTTGGCAATAAAACTGTTCTCTGGAAGAAAGCTGACACCTACAACTTAGTATAATCCACTAGCAGAGACTAGTCTCAAAGCACAGCTACCTAAGGAAAGAGACACTCAAAGAAAATTTGAAAGGGTTAATTAGGTATGTGCTTGTGGGACAAAGATATTGAGATGTTAGATGGTAGATGATCATTAGACAAAGAAACCCAATCCTAAATGCTATCTCACTACCAAAAATAGTGTTGACAACTCATAGCTCAAAGAATAAAACCCATAAAAATACGTAAGTGACCAAAGAGGCAGAAAAATTAAAAGAAGAAAAGGCCCAGTTCAAAGCTCAGTGGATCACTAGAAAGCCTCAGGTGGCTTAATACTAGACTCTAAATGCATCTCATTACGGACGGATTTTAGTATGCCCGTTACGCGTGAGAGTAATGGGAGGGTCTCGTGTGGACAATACAAAGACCATTAATGACAGCCAAGATTCTTTTCCCTCTCTCTTTCTGTCTCTCTTCTTTTTTTAAAAATAATGAATTCTCTCACTAGACATTGTGAGGCAGGACTCCCTACCACTATCAGTATGTGAAAGGGCAGTTGCTCAGTCTGAGCTCCTGTTCTCAGATTTGTTGCTGTCATGTCGATGAATCTCATCTGGTCTTTTGGAGTTGCCGTGGTGTTAAGGAGTTAGGATACTAACTGTTTCTCCGTATGATTTATGAAGTTTTTAAACAAGCTAAAAGAGTTGCCTGACCTAGAAAGAATGGGCTAGTTTAGAAAGTACAATGACAGCATGAAGTCTAGCGAAAGAAACCCTCCCTCTACACTTGCTTTGAAGGTTGTGTTAGTCCGATAGTCTGATCGAGAAAACAAATCTGACAATGCTTCATTTGCATTTCTACTGACACATGGAACCAGTCAACAATGACTTCTCTGAACAGAATGGCAGAAAGGAAAAGCGATGCTGGGATACAATGCTGTCTACAAACTAAACAGAAGGGAAAAAAAATCCTGGGGTGTCCGGATTGGCTTTGAGGGTTTGTTTGCGGTAGCAGCTACTCGATTAGGAAGCATAAAATATTACACTAACAAAAAAAGAGGAGTAGTTGGTTTGCCAAAATAGTACCTGAACAGATGTGTATCCTGGAATCCAATCTTAGCTGAGCAACTGAGTAACTGCTGAAAGGTGTACACATAGCCAATACTCCTCCAGCAAGGGGTGAGGAAGACAACTCATAGTTACACGTTTAGTAATGGGATTTAAAGCTTACAGGAAACTAAAGTGAATTTCAGGAGAAAACTGGTTTTAAAAAGCATTGAGAGAGTCCCTATTTTCTTGATTTACGGACAGAGCAAGTGAAAAATGGGGGGAAGAAAAAGGTGCCTGGGGGACTACATTTCAGTGCTAACGCTATAGGTCAGGCACTGCACGTACCCCTTCAGCAAAACTGAGGAGTAAGTCAGTCCCTCGGCGTAAGAGGGATGGATGGGTGCAGTGGAAGGGACAGTCTCTCTGTAGTAAGCCACACAAACATCCTTCAGCGCTACCAAACTCAACAGACTGCAGCCTCCCTTTTTTGCCTTTAGAATGCCCAACACGAGAATATTTTAACGCTGCTTGATGCTACAAAATAATGTGCTTTATTGCAACTTACCAATGCCCATTATGGAAGGGTCACAGCCAGCTGAGTGATAGGCTACTACTCTTGCCAGAGGAGTAAGACTGTGCTTTTTTAGTGCTGATTCACTGGCAAGGATGACTGCGCCAGCTCCGTCACACACTCCCTTGCAAATAAGAGAGAAAAGCATTCTTAGTGGAGAAAATAAACACAAAAAAACCCCACATGGTAAACTAAATATTCCCTCAAAAAAAGCTTGAGTCTAAGACACTATTATTAACATTTAACAGTCAATTGTATTAGTGTTTATTCAAAACAACAAACCACAATCTTTCACTGTCCTGTGGACCGTGAAAGAAAGTTAAATATTGATGTTTAATTAATTTCAATGTTTTAGAAAAGTAAAATACATTTTTTGCTACTTAAAGTCTCCCTTACACTGGAAACATGATTCTGTAGACTTGCAAGAACGCTATTAATATTGGATAATGTATGTACTATTAATTATAAAAGATACTTTACAGACACCCATACTTACTGTGGCTATGATCTATTTTAGGCAGGAATTCAGATTATATGATCACAGCAGTCCTTCTGGCCCAAAGAACATTAATCAATTGATTAAGATAATGACTGGAAGAGGAATAGTCCGTAATGACATGCTGCTAAGGACCCAGTCTACTCTGGGCAAAAGCAAAATGTGGTTTGGACTACAGAGATACTAATTGTGGTGCAAAGAGGAGCAGCAGCAGCATGCCCACTAATATAATGCGTGATTTGTAAAGCAAGTAATCGTTGTCCCCAAAAGAAAGTAGAATGGCTAATTCTATACAGCCCCTGCAGGTATCAACCCCATAATTCAAGGCTGATGAGGAAGTGTCAGTGCCTCACTAAAAGAACAGTGACAATCCACAGAACCAAATTTGAGGACACGGGAGCAGACTGAAGGATCCCCTGCCATCTTGGGGCTGGAACAGTCAAGCAGGGGCATTCAACTGCAGAATGAGAAATCATTTTCGTCAGGAGACACCGCTGACAGCCAAAGGCAAGTCATAAATACAGTGACAATAAATTTGGAGAACCTTAGACATGACGCTTTCACAACCCAAGGCTTTGACATACTCACTGAAGCATTCCCAGCAGTGACCGTTCCATCCTTTTTAAAGACACATGGGAGTTTTGCCAATTGTTCCAGAGTGGTCTGGGGTTTCGGGTGCTCGTCCTTTTGCATAGTTTCTTTCCCCTTTTTCGTTTTCACTTCAATTGGTGCCATCTCAGCATTAAAGTAACCAGCATCATGAGCTGCAGCCACAAACAGGAAAATAAAAGGACTCTGATAAAAATATCAAGATGATTGCACAGCATGACCAATAATCCTATTTTCATGCGCACACAACTTTTGCTCTATTTTAACCAAGAGTTCAGGGACAGTACTGTTTATGCTTTATTTTGCTTAAACAGGCTGTTTGGTATTTTTATTGTTTGTTCATTATTTTAGAAACTGGGCAAAACCAAAAACTCAACAAATACATTCGTAAACTTCTCCAAAGAAAGTCTCAAATATTAAAGTGTTGTTTCAGCTTTAAATAACTCATGATTTTTTTTTAACCATTAGATTTATTTTTGGTACACATCCCCCTGTATTCTTGCTTTATTCTGAAGCTCAGTCACTTATCAGAGGGCCAAGAAGCAGTAAACCTCACTCAAGAGAGGAATGTGGAAAAAAATCCTGAACCACATCCTTCTCTGTTGATAACCAGCATAAGCTATCAGATATCAATTAAAATCCTGTCCAAGCTGCTCCTCCACAGGATCTCACAGTCAAGTCATGATCTTAGAATGGGATTCAGTTGCCTAAACAACCTGAGACAACTCAAGACGCTGTAGGTATCTAAGACGCCCATAAGGGCATCTGGCCACATCATCTAAGATGACATCAGACGCCAATATTCAGGCAACTAAACGCTACCTTTTGTGTCCACAATGTTGATGTGAACAGACAGATTTAAAACCAAAACAAGTCCTACCTCCAAAAACTGAACCAAGACTCGCAGCCACTTCAAGTCATTCCACAAATGCAACTCTAAGGGATTTAAAACCGAGACACTGAAATTGCTGTATCTGATGTTGTTTTAGCTATTTCTGAACTTTCTCAATAAATTCTACAAAACCTTTTCCTTTCTTGATTACCCACAGGACTCTCTCTTTAGTGTGGAATAAGAGGAACTGGTCATAACAAGCAGAAATAAAAACAGTAAGGCAAAATCCTAGAAAACAAGACAGATGCAAAAGCCTCTTCAGGGCAGTTTCTAGCAAAAGCTCCAGGAACGGCAGGAGTTAGCTAACAAGATCAGTAGGGAAGGTAACATACAATTGAGAAAAGTTACAAAAAGCACTGCTACACCCACTGAAAAAAAGACAAAATCCTCCTTCAAGAGTAGCAGCTGTTAAAAAGCACCATCATTAGAATCTAAAAGTATGCTTAAATCTTTGCTTCTTACGATCACTTTTGGGTTGCAACGTATGTTGAAGTCCCACGACGCCCACTACGTATTCTACTGGCTTTTGGCCTACCACCCTGTTCACACTAGCGACCAATTTGGCAGTAACCCAATGCCTCGGAATTACGGCTTTGGCCATGTAAACCACCCAAAGAACAGTTTAAATACAGCTCCTGAACAAATAGCCCCTCTTCAGATTCTACCTGCTCTAACCGTTCAAAGGTTGTTTAACATCTTTGTCGGTGACGTGGACAGTGGGGTTGAGTGCACCCTCAGCAAGTCTGCGGACGACACCCAGCTGGGTGGTGAGGTCGACACGCTGGAGGGAAGGGATGTCATCCAGAGGGACCTGGGCAGGCTGGGGAGGTGGGCACGTGGGAAACTCATGATGTTCAACAAGGCCAAGT
>NW_009615971.1:0-3665 GCF_000690535.1 Cariama cristata
GGGCGGGCGGGCGGCCGTCCGTCCCTGGGATTCCGGCTGTGTGCCTCGTCTTGCGCCAGCTTACCCCTCTGCCTCCCTGATAGCCCTTCCGTCTGGCTGGAAGGGCTCCTGGCTTTTTCTAAAAAGATACCCCTCAGATTATAATGATTTGGAGGAAGGAGTGTTCCTCTGGGTGGGTTTTTTGTAGGTTTGTGTGTTTGTCTGTTTTAAATCAGTCGCACTATTGCTGGGCTTGTGCCTTTTCTGTGCCAGTTAGGAGAAGAGGTACGAGTTGTTATCAGGTAGGGAGGTGGTGATGGAGAGCGTCAGAGAAGACAACACCCAGGAGAGAAGGCTGTTCCTCAGCTGAAGCCTCTAGGAAGAAGAGGGATGCTGGGATTCCCATGGTTGGGCTATTCCTTCGTTCTGCTCTCAGGTTTCATCTTTTATGTTGGTCAGGGAGCAGGGAAAACCCTGTTGCTATCCTGGAACTTGAGCATATGGAAGGGAAAAAGGATTTTTTTTTTTTTTTTTCAAGGAGGGTTTTGTATGTTTGTAGCAGTGCCTCTTCCTGAGCTAGAGGAGCAAGAAACTCTGTTCCTGTTCCATTCTTTTTGGTGTACGTGAGGGCTCTGTGTGCTGTTGCTGAACTACTCCAGCCTTGCTCTCGGAGATCCTCCTTCTATCTGCATCCTGCAATGCCGAGCATCGCTGCGGCAGGTAGCTGTCGGAAACGGCAACAGCGTGTAACTGCCATAGTGACATTGGTAACGAGCGTGCGGATCCCGGCGTGCTGTGCCTTGGGTGAGGGAAGCTGGTACCTGACTTCTGTTCGGCAGATTTGTCAAGATGGTAATACATTAGTCACAGTCATATCTGGAAGAGTTCTTATTTATTGCAAATACATATTTATTTAGCAAAGCTCAAATAGGCTGTGAGAGAATAAAAAAAACAGAGGAGGGCTAGGAAAATCCATTGGCATACTGAGAGATGCAGATTGTGAATGGCCTTCAGGTCCTGCAGTATTGCAGGAGAGAAGTTTTAGATTGTCCTCGTAGTTTCTTTTGTTGTCCTCATGCCTCTGCTGTTTTTCAGAGAGGTATTGAGCACCACCAGCTTCCATTATAAGGAGTAATCAAGTTATGTATTGCCAGTTGATAATGGTTTCTTGGCTAGTACAATCTACAATTCCTACTTCATTTTACAATCTGTGAGGATACTTTGCCTTTTTTTTTTTTCCCAGATCTCAGTGTAAGGGTGTCACATCTAACATTTCAAATAGTCTGTTGGATTGACTTAAAACAACATGATATTTAAGATTTTTCTTGCCTTAGTGTGTGTGTGTGCTGACTTAACAGCAAAGAGATCTGCAGTTGAAAAAAAAAAAGCAAGCTTTTTATAAAATATACCTGCCTGTAGTAGAATCACGAAGCGCCATTTTAATAGTTGGATTGAGTAATAGAATATTGGCTTTTTCTATTGTACAGACTTAAATACTACCTCTGCTTGTGTGGGTGTTTAAGATTTCTCTCATTTTACTCATTTGGCAATAGGAAGGAAAATCTCCCCCTTTGCACTTCTGGCAAGATGTTCTGCAACGGGAGAGCTCTCTGCCTAAAGAAGCCTCCGCATTGAATAACCCCCAGGAGTATGGCCTTGTTTGTCGATATTTACCTAAAACTATAGTATTTAGTGATTTAAATCAAAGTTGTATCAAAATCTTTGTCGCTGTGTTTTAGCCTCTTAGATTGTTCTGACGTGCAGAAAATCTGGATGGTGTATTACTGGGGGTATAAGACCATAGGTTATAGGAAAAGGGAGAAATCTAGAGCTGTAGCGATCGAGAGTTGCAAGGAGCAAGTGCTATAACAGATTTTGGAACTGGATCTTTTGAATTAATTTCAGCCAGTGCTTAGACCTGCAGTTGAAAGCAGTTATCATCATTCAAAAATGCACGTGTAAAAAATACTTGCATTATGCCTGATTTTTGACTTTAATTGAATGTTGACAATTTTAATGAATCTGATATATAATCCGTTGTTGTTTTATGTTAAAGATTTTTTTTTCTTATGTTTTAGATTTGAACTTTCTGGAAGCTGAAACTAGAAATTTGTTTTGATTCCTTTTGTCTGACTTTAAAATGAGAGTTGTAACAAACCTGTTAGTGTTGTAGCTAATCTGCTCTGGCTTACTTTTCAAAACTTGAAGTGTTGAAACAAACAAACAAAAAATTATGGATCCATTGTAATGTTCTCATAGATCCTTTCAGTTTAGTTTAATAGTGATAAGGAAAAAATGCACTTTGAGATTCAGAGGCTGAGATATCTACTGTAGCTCTATATTCCTAACAAAACCCTTGAGAATATAAATTTCTTAAGCCTTTTTTGCTAGTGAAATAGCTACAGGAAAATGTTTTTAAAAAAAATTGTGGTCAGTATTGAGAAAACTTCTTTTTATAGAGAGATTTGGGCTAGTCTGTTGAAAACTACTGTTGCAGCACTGGTGTAGTTAACACCATGTTTCAGCGTTTAAAGGGTGGCTGCAAAGAAGATGGAGACTCCCTTTTTACAAGGAGTCCCATGGAAAAGATGAGGGGTGATGGGTACAAGTTACTCCTGGGGAGATTCCGACTGGACACAAGAGGAAAATTTTTCCCAATGAGGACAATCAGCCATTGGAATAATCTCCCCAGGGAAGTGGTGGATTCCCCAACATTGGACATTTTTAAGATTTGGCTGCACAGGGCACTGGGCCATCTTATCTAGACCATGCTTTTGCCAAGAAAGGCCGGACCAGATGATCCTTGAGGTCCCTTCCAACCTGGGACTCGATGAACTGTAGTGCCAGTGTGGTTTGACACTAGCAGTGGCTATTTCTGTTGTTGTATGGAGCAGGATGGTGTGAGTGGGAGGAGAGCCAAGGCTGCAAGTACAAGGTAGAATAAGAGAATAATTTCTGTATGCAGAAAACACCCCCTCTCTAAATATAACGAAAAGCCAGTTCAGTGCCGTTATAAAAATAGCTGGTTATAATACTGACTATATATGGATGCTCTTGAAAGCTGTTCACATGTAAGCATTAGCTTTCCCTCTCGAACACACGACATTCGGCAATAGAAATCTGGAAAGAAAAAAAACTAACCAGCAGCTTTCCTAGGTATTATTTAAGCTCCGGATAAGACATGAATTCTTATTTATGAGAATTTTCTTGAGCTTGTATGCGTACTCTGAGTAAAGCATGAGCATGGGTCATGAAACGGTAATGAGAGGGAGCTACCCTGAAAATGTGGTGACGTGGAGGATAAATGAAGGCATTGTGAGCTGTGTGCTCGTCACGTGAAAGGAACAAGAATGCCTTATGTTTGTCGTAACGTTTATTTGAGAATTGAAAGGAATTTTAGCACTACTCATGAGCTAAACCTAGCAACTCTAGATTTTTAGCTTGGTTTTTACATCAGAACATCAAGTCATGAGAATGATCAGTGACTTGCTATCGCTAAAGAATGTATGTAATATAATGAGTAATAGAGTTTATTTCCTGGTTCCAAATTCTATATTCTAACTATAATACTTTAGTATCTAGATGGAGATTTGTTTGTGAATGGTAATACAAGCTTTCTGCATCAGAAGTGGTAAGAATTAATTTCATAATATAGATTAAAATGAGCATTAAAACAATACCTAATA
>NW_009615972.1:0-17040 GCF_000690535.1 Cariama cristata
GCCTGGAAGCAGGGCTCCGGCACGGCGCTGGCCGGGGGGCAAGCAGCGTGTTCGGAGCGGGCTGAGCTCCCGCTGCGCTGCGGCACGGACCTCGCCCTTACCTGCGCTGGGCTGCAGGCCCACGGGGGATTCCGAGCAGCAGCAAACATTTCGAAAGCTTTGCTTGGCTGAGGGATGGACTGCTAAGAGACAGTCGTGCTGGGGGAAGACCAACAGGTACCTGTAACCATGCTTAATGAAAGAAGGGCTAAATTGTGTTTTTATCCACTTTAAAAATTATACACTAAATTTAAAGGTGGCTATACAACTTTAGCTTTCTTCAGCTTGACATAAATGATTTCTACTTCATTATTTTGACCACTTCTCATGAGCAATGTTTCTAATTGATTCTTCCACATTAAATATAAAAAGAGAATGGTATGAGATACGGAGTCTGCTGCCAGCACAAGACTCAGGTACAGTCGCTAAAGCTGTAAATTCTGGTTCGCATTACTAGCAGTAGTACCTATAAGTCCAAGTGGAGCTTACAGCCTGGGAGGCACCGGAGCCCCACCCGGCCCTCACTCACTGCCCCCTCAGTGGGATGGGCAGAGAATCAGAAGGGTAAAAGTAAGAAAATCCATGGGTTGAGATAGAGACAGTTTAATAGGTAAAAAAACCAAAAAAACCAAAACCCAAAAACCCCAGTTGCTCACCACACACTGACCGATGCCCAACCAGCAGCTCCCTGCCAGACCTCCCCCAGCTCTACGGGGGCTGAGCCTGACGTCATACGGTATGGGATATCCCTTGGGTCATCGGGGTCAGCTCTCCCAGCTGTGTCCCGGTGGTCCTGCAAGGAGCAGGGAGTTGGACTCCTTATGAGTCCCTTCCAACTCGAGATAGTCCATGATTCTCTGAATATAAGCTTAGGTCTTACTTTACAAACACTTGAAAAATCAGATACTTTTATCATAGTAAATTTAATCAGGCTTCTAACAAAGGAGACTCGTAACAAACTGTACAGTAATAACGGACATTTTTAATCAAAAATATATTAAACATGATTTCAGTATTTGTTTCATTAGAATTTCTGTCCCAAAGCAGAAACTCTGCTGTGACAGCCTGAAGGCCCTCGGTCCCGTGCACAAGTAGTGAAGCACTGTAGTCACACTTCTGCCTCAGAGAAGACTTTGCCTGTGGTTTCGTGACTGATCTCAGTAACCCAGGCTGTTGCCAGAAGGCAGGGGTCAGGTCTAGCTCCTGTGCCACAACAGCTTGCCTCCCTCCCCCTCTCTCCCTCCCCGAATTAGCATCCCACCGGAGCCGGGAGCCGATTCCTGCCCCCTGGGCAGCCCACACGATCCAGGTGCCACCAAGGGAAGCTGCAGGGCATCTCCTTTGAGCAACGGGTACTCTTCAAAACCAACACAAGCCAACTGCAAAAATCACAGCCTACTGACATAAAAACTAATCAGGCACCTCAGGAATCTGATGTAACACCTATTTAATACACCACATCAAGATCTGCATGTGTAAGATGCTATGGTACGTACAGTACCTTGAACACGCAAAATCATTGCTTTCATGTACTTTTTTGCACACCATTCTGATGAAATCTGAGACGCTATCCTGATAAGGGGGCTGAATTCCGTGACCTTTTCCTTTAAAAATACTGTGCACTTTGGAAACAGTGAGCTTTGGTCCTTAGTCCTTTTAGAGTTTCACGTGTTTCTAAATGCAAATGTATACAAAACAATCATGCTTATACTTACCTCTTTGTGATTATGACTCAAATTATCCCTTTCCTAAAATGTTCCTAAAACCCAGTACCTTATTAGATGTAAAGCTGTACATAATCCAACAGTCAGGATACCGCCAACGAGTCCTAAGTATTTTTCATCTCTGAAAAGCAATCACATAGCACTGGCAGCCTCTTGACTCTCCTCAACCACAAGTCACTCTACCAGGTCAAAAGTGGCACCAGACATTACACTGAATCACCAAGGTTTGAAATTATGATGAATTTGGGGCCGTAGGGTTCAACTCCACGTTACACCTAAGCCAAAGCAACTTGGAGTTACTGAAGAGACGGTGCTGTTCACTTTCCTTGCCCCACCTTGCCACCCTAAATTCCTGCTCCTTCTTGATGCTGGAAATAAAGATTACACACAGCCTCCTTATTGTTAAAACTGAGGGATGAGAAGTGGTGAGAAGACATAAGGGGGAGAGGGAGAAAGCAGGAGAAGGGACCTCTCGCTGCTCACTGGCCGCCTGCAGTTACACTCTGTCAGGTGTAGGCAAAAACATAACAAAGGAAACATTTAGCAGCAAACAGGAACAAAAAACCTGAATTAATCCTACAGAAACTCACCATGACCCAGCCATGTGCGCTGGCAGCCCAGAAAGCCAACCGTGTCCTGGGCTGCATCCCAAGCAGGGTGACCAGCAGGTCGAGGGAGGGGATTCTGCCCCTCTGCTCCGCTCTGGTGAGACCCCCCTGCAGTACTGCCTTCAGCTCTGGGGTCCTCAGCACAAGAAGGACATGGACCTGTTGGAGCGAGTCCAGAGGAGGCCACGAAGATGATCCGAGGGCTGGAGCACCTCTGCTGTGAGGACAGGCTGAGGGAGTTGGGGTTGTTCAGCCTGGAGAAGAGAAGGCTCCGGGCAGACCTTAGAGCAGCCTTCCAGTACCTAAAGGGGCCGACAAGAAAGGTGGGGAGGGACTTTTGACAAGGGCAGGGAGTGATAGGACAAGGGGCAATGGCTTTAAACTGGAAGAGGGAAGGTTTAGATTAGATATTAGGAAGAAATTCTTCCCAGTGAGGGTGGTGAGGCAGTGGCAGAGGTTGCCCAGAGAAGCTGTGGCTGCCCCATCCCTGGAAGTGTTCAAGGCCAGGTGGGATGGGGCTGTGAGCAACCTGGTCTGGTGGGAGGTGTCCCTGCCCAGGGCAGGGAGGGTGGAACGAGATGGTCTATAAGGTCCCTTCCAACCAAACCATTCTATGATTTATGATAATACTGCTTGCTAGTAATGATTCCTGATACGGAAAACACCAAAATTTAAACGGCATTTGCAGAACCTGTGATTAGAACAAAAGCACAGCACTTCTTATATCAAGTAGCTAGAGTTACTCTGGCAGTCTAGAGAGAACCTCTAGTGTAATTTCACAGAATGAATCTGAAGTTTAAAATTAAACTATAATAAATAATTTAAATCATAGTTGCGAACAACTTCTTGTCTTCCCTTCCTATAGTATATATGAAAACAAGACATATTTCTGCATCAGTTGAGGAACAAAGAGCTGCTTCTTGTTATTTTAATAAAAAATACAGTGTTTGAAGTTACACTTATAAACATCAAGACGTAAGTGTACATACATCAGACTGAACATTTTTTTTCCTAGGTAACTGTGTAAAGGTTTCAAAAATAGTTTGTCACTTTACAGCATTTTTGAAAAGAACGTCCTTTCAAAGGAATATGTCAACAAGTACAGGTACGAAGAAAACAACTGTGGAGACCACAGCAAACAAGATAGAGCCACCTGAGCTACTACGAAGGAGCACAGGCCTTGAGTTCAACCCTCCAACAAGATCTCCTCTTTCCCCATAAAAAGCAGATTTAGGTATTATGGCATACACGATGTGGAGGATCTAAAAGCATATTTTTGTCCTTAGTATGAGCCCTCTTTGAAGGATTCTGATAGGTCTTGATTGGCAGCATCGTACTGAGCAATGAAATGTTTGAGTTCTTCAATGCATCGCTCACCTATTTCATGCAAATTCTGCCTCAGGGCAAACTGAATGGACTTCTCTAATGATGGATCTTTATCAATTAGCATCTTCACTACCATGCCAAAGGTTTCACAGTCTTGTCTGTAGACCTAGAAACAACACATTTTAGAAAACAATTAGATGCAAGACTTTTTACATTAGCACACCAACAGCCCTTGTCGAGTTAGGTGCTACTGCAGATCCAAACCAAACAACGAATATTGGATTTAACGCAAGTTTCAAGTGTAAGACGTATTTGCCTTTTCATCTCTTCTGACCCGCGCTAATACAAACGTAACTAGTTCAGAACTACCTGGACGCAAGAAATAACTCTTATTGGAAGAAAGGCCTTAAAAAGAGAGATTAAGTTACTCTTGCAGCAATATTTAACAAATAACGGCAAAGTGCAAATGTTAAACCAGCTTCTCATTGCAAATATACATAAAATTAATTTAACTGTGGCAAGTCTAGCAATCTCAATCTTTATGCAAAGCATCAATAACTTAGTTTGTAATCCTTCCTAATACTTTAAAAACAAGTTGTGTTTAAATAGTTTCACCAAATTATGTTTGTTTGTTGGATATCTGTTTCTCATAGAAGTCCTTGACAAATATGACTTTAATTCATTTGACTATGTTGGTGATTCAACCACGAAGGACAAGAGAAATCCTGGCAGTGGTTTACTTGAACCCCTCTGATCGGAATGAGGAGTCTGCAGGTCAGTTCTGTGCCCCAGCTGAGGAGCAGGCACTTCTTGGCAGCACTGCAATGGTTCTTCGGACAGACACCTGATTATCTATGCTCTTAGGCCGCTTTCAACGCGAGTCAGTGGCCTTTCAAACATCTTTTTTTCAGATCCCAGCTAAGGTTATTAATCTAAACACCCACCAAAAAAGGAACTTGTCAAAGTCTTCCAACTGCCAGATGCAGTTCATTTTCACACCTCTTTGGCCAATTTCCGTTTAGAAAATACACTGGCTTTTTGAATGAAGGTAAGTTAGTTTTCTCTCTCTGTACATTTTTTAGCAGAAAAAAAAAGCTAAAATGTTGATATTCCTCAAAGTATGATTATCTTTTAGTATTGTGTGCTTATGTTAGAACTTGTTTTTTGCAGAGATGTGTGACCCTTTCCTCCCACATTTATCCATATTGCAGACACAACTGTATACATACAATTTCCCATTAGTAAAAGAGAAAGAAAAAACCACACAATCCCCCCCATCCAAACACCACCACACTGTTTTATTCATAAGGACCACTCCAAGGGCAGCTCAAGCATCTGCATGTCAGAGGAGCAGTAAAAAAAACAACCAACAAAACCCAAACACCATTCTGCACACAAATTAAACTATTGTCAGAAACACAGTGATTTAACATGGTACCATAGCTCTCCAATGTTTGACAGTATATTCTAAAAAACAGCTTAAAACAAGACCCACTTTTCGAACAGTGGTTGGCAAATAAAAGAAAATCTTTTGGAAGAAACTAATTTTCAATGGAGATTAAGTCATCAAAAGGAAGAGTGCAGCCCAAACCCAACTGGAGCAACACACCTGAAGTGTGGAAACAGTGAGCACATGGCTTTTTTTCTGAGAGGAGGTTTGTTTCCCGCTTGTATGTGTAGTTCTTTGGTAGTAAAATACCAACACCAAACCCAGACTCTCAGAGTTCACGTTCCACAGCAAGTAAAACATGGTACTTGCTAAGAAAACTACAAACACGGTAACTTTGGGTTACTTTTTTCCTGACTCTTTCCGAGGAAAAAGCAGAGGAAGAATGGCTGTCTCTGATTAGCCATTAGTGTGAGGGAGAGATGGCATTTCACTTTGGAGAACTCCTGCCTCCCAAGTACTTGCAGCATGCCTGTTAGCACCTTCGCAGAATGATTTCTGAAAGGGTTTTTCTCACCAGAGCCATTATGTTCTGGGGGAAACAGTTCTAAACTTTTTTTTCTTTTTTTCTTATTGCATGCCTATTTGTCCTATTTTATCACCTTTGATGTGGTCAGACCAAGGATGTGTGAATGATCTTCCACAGATAAAAGAACCTGGTAACTGTCAGTCTTCAGAGGACTCTGTGCAACACCGGCAGGAATGAAACCCCAACACCAGAGAACACAGACACATCGCCCGTCTTCTGCAGGGATGGCATCCAAAGCTACACCTGAAGGAAGTGCTCTGCTTTTAGTCGGTCTTCAAATTAATGGCAAGTAGCGCTATCTGCTATTTCTCTCACAAGCCACAAAGAACTAACCCAGATGAAATTCTCTGACCCTTGGCATATAAATATTAGCTCAATCTAAGCACATTTTTCTACAAAACTCTCACAAAAGAAGACTTGGAGGAGAATCAAAAGAACCATCATCGTCGCTGTGCCTGGAGTCAGAAGTCACTTTGCTGTCACAACAATCCGGAAACTAAACACCTTCATACACGGGACGAATGTTTTCAATACTTTGTCACAAAAGACTTTTAAAAAAATCGAATTGACCTAAAATAGGGGAAGAGGGCGAAGGTGGAGCAGGAAGGCAGTTCTAACGATAGAAAACAAAGGAAACAGCTCAGCTCCTCTAACAATAATTGAGCAATTTTCCCTCCACAAGCTTTCTACCCCAGCTGCTAATTCTGATCCTCCTGGTGCAACCTGCCTCCTTCTCAATTGTGCTGATAAATCTATTTGTATAGCTGCAACATAAATTGCATCATTGAGATGCTCTCTTTTAAAATTACTTCCCCCCCAATTAATGTGATTCAATTCTAAAACCAGATGCATCAGCACAACTGAAAGAACTGTGAGCCACAGTCACGAAGGGGAAATAACTTCACAAACCAGTTCATACCTGACGCCAGCGCACGACTACCAACCCTCAGAGAGAAGTTACTATGCTTTGCAGAAGGGAGTAGAGATTATTCATTACAAAAATATTGATTTCAGAAGACATTAATTACAGCTTAAGGGTACAATCAACTATTTGAAAAAATTGTGAAAGCACTCAACGCTCTTGAAAAAGAGGATGGTGGCATGGCATATTAAAATCCAGCTTCTCCACAGAAGAGAAGGCTGCTATTTCTGGAAAATAAGCTGAGAATGTGATGATTGAGGAAGAAAGAAAACTGCAGAAAAGACTCCAAACAAGCAAAAAAGCTCTCTGTTGGAGAAGAATACTGGAAGAACTTGTGACCCAACAAGGTTTGAAAATAACCCTATCTTTAAAATTCCAGCTGATACTGATTTTGAGCTCAGACCACGGAAAGCTCATCTGTAAACATCTGGAACCAAAAACTGAAAATTATTCCATGTGTGGGGAAAGAAGAAATAACATTTTTAGATTGCAAAACAAGAAAAGGAACGATACCAACAACATGATTATTCTGTCTGATATATACATCAGGTAATCCTGAAAACAGCTAAAGCCATAAGGTGATCATTTACCAAGGCCCTAGTATACTTTTAGTCTCTGACCTAAGCTACGGCACCAGCGTAACAGAAAGAACGTGCAACACTTTAATAAAAAATGAAGAAGCAGAAACAGCTGTTCTATTCCCAAATATATATTTATTTTATATACACACAATATATATATATAGTCTTGATTTACCTATGAATGAGAAGTATGTAAGTTGAATTAAAGTTCTCTTTGAAGAGTTTTCCAAAATCAGCACATCTGGCATCTGTAAGGTCAGAGGATCACATATATGCCTCCTTTTATATTATTCACATGGCATTTTAGCTCTTTTTATTCTTACATGACAATGGCATTGAAGCTCTGGCTGAGATCAGCCCTTCACCTGTGCTAGTCTCTGTACAAGCACTTAGGCTTTGTCTAGATGCAAATCTAAAGGTGCGATGCACCTGCAACATGTTAGTGAACACTCCTCATGTATTTGAGAAAACTAAACCAAAATTTGCACTTAGAACTGTTTAAATACAGCTAAAAGACATTTACTTCCAGATCTAGCTAGAGCAATGGAGATGTTCACCCCCCAGGTGATCAAGCCCTAGAACTCACCAGGCAGAATGAAACTTTTGAGAACTCCCTAATCTGTGTCTGTGCACAGTTTTCACAGTTAACCTCAAAGTGCCATCAACAGCGACTTAAATTACAATGTGTGAGACTGACATGAAAGAGGTGAAGGAAACCACACATTCTCTTCTTCCAGCTCAGCTCTAGGACATTACCTCTGACGGGGAAGAAAGAGGGGCAGAAGCAAGCACGTGGGGACTGCAGTGGTAATCTAAACATGGTCTTGGCTTAAACCAAAGAAAACATATTAAATGGTTCCGCTGATGGGTGGAAAACACTGTCACCAAAACTTTGTTGTCAATCTGAACTCTGGGCATGGATGAAATTATACCTAGCTAGGGAATACCTTGATGACTACTACTCACTGACTACTCATTTCTTTTCTGTGTCTAGCACAGCCCCATGTTCTTCTCCAAAACTGTTCCAGAGCTGCCCATGTATTTTGCACAACAGAGCTGTTGTACAACATAAACAGTAATGAGAATGAAAACTAGAACTTATGATGCCCTCCCCTGCAAGTGACTACAGTCTGCAGAAGAGTCAGAAACTTTGTGGCCTTGGTCTCAAAGTCTTGCATACCTGGCAAAAAGTGGCTTCATTTCAACCGCAAGAGTAGACACAATATTCAAAGGGGATGAGCCCAGGAAAAACAGGAGTTAAAACGGAGATATTCACAACCCTTATTTCAACCCATGCACCAAGTTCCCCCAGCTTAGCTCTCCAGTCTGTGCAAAGAAAAGCTTTTTAACTTCTCAAGGTGATTCAGAACAGCTAAAACTACAGCTTCTGCTTGAGGCAGCCTTTGAAGAAGAGGGCAAGAAGAGAGAAGTTCCCTGATGACTGGTCCTACCAGACTACAAGTTAGCCTCTCTATCTCCCATGTCCACGGCTGGTAGAAAGTACAACTGAGGAGAAAATGGGAGATGCAAATTTCTCCTCTCCGTCTCAGAAAGGACTCAATTGAATCCTCACCTCTCATTTCTGGGAGAATTGTTCTAATGAATGTGCTTTATTTTATGTAAAGGTAGACAACATTAACTATCTTCTCCAGATACGGTTTTAAATGAATATGACTGTGGCACTTTTTTTGAATGCTCTTGGCTTTATGCACTTCTAAAAGCCTCTTGAATAGGAATCATCAAGGGACTTGCACATGCAAGGCTCAAGCAGCTTAATGCAAGAGGTGGGCAAATTCATTTCAATGCAGAAGGTGGTACTTCTGCTTGCAAACACAAGCAGGACCACCAGGCACGAGGAGGACCACATCCATTTAGTGGATGTGATGATTTAACAAGTGAAATCGATGCCCACGATTTAATCTGTAATTTCCAGCCCCTCGCTCTTTTTCGTCACAATCAGTCCTGCATTTTTGAGTATTCTTATAATTCCATACATTTACAGATTCATCTGACACTCTCTCACCTCCGCCAGGACTACTCCTTCACAGCAACATGATGCAACTCTAGGCTCTCTGAGCAGCTCTGCACCATATGTACACAGCCCACCATCACTGCTTGTCAGTCAGCGCTCATTTTCACAGCCGCCTGTTCTCAGCTCCTCATCCAGAAGGCCAAAGACCCTCAAGGTTCAGTTCACACGTGGGAAGGAGTTAGGGTTGTGGCTCAGAAACCACCTTAAACAGCCTGCAACCCTTAGATACTAACTCACCCTTGAGAAGATCCAACATGCCCAGCAATCACAATCCTGTATCTGTGATTCATGCAAGTATTCATTTAATATATTATCTTTCAGAAGACAAACTTTTCAGTTACTACAGGCACATTTCCCACACCTATCAAATACCGCATGCAAGGAGGAACGAAGCAACACGCTCACTGATAGTTGTTTGATTTCTGACAAAGGCAGAGCTTCAACTTGCTGAGCACAAGTCCAGCACAAGTCTGAAAGCCGTAGCACATCCCCTCCGGACACCTGGCTAATGAAAGAGCAAACTGCTTGAAATCTCTCTGGCTTCAGCGACGCCCCAGGGCTCTCCACACCAGACAGAGGTAGCAGCTTTTGCCCCCCAGCTAACCCAGGACAGCCAGGCTGGGGCAGCCGGCCGGTGGTATGAGCAGAGGGGTATAAGCCCTCTGCTCAGCGGACCCGAAGTAAGCCTGACAAAGCACTCTGCTGTTAATACAGCCACATCTATGCCAGGTTCTCCCGGCATGGGCAGACAGACCATGAGGTAGAATTTTTCTTGTACTCCTAAGTAAGGGCAATACTAAAAGATTTTGTAATGTACACCGCTCTAAGCTGATTGCATACGCTGTAAGATTTTGCATTATAATTGTGTATGTCAGCCCTAGCAAATTGGGAAACTACTATACATTAAATGACTTCAGCATTGCTGGTATCACAGTATTTTCTTTGCCAAAGACATCTTTTAAATGGAATTATTATCTCTCCCTAAATCACTTCTTTTTAATTTATTTACATGCTAACTTGGATTTTTCTCAACCATGCAAATTAGACTTTATTAACTTACCCGAAATTTACTCTCCTCAAGTACAATAAGCTAATCCTCCACTGAAAGAGTACAGAGAAATTTTCATTACTGCAGTGGTAATGTAATTGTACTGTTACGTTTATGAGTACAATATATAAATTCATAGCTCCACAGTGCAAAGAATGCTCAGAACCGTCATTAAACCACTTGCAGATAATTCTCATGATCAAGACATTTAAAATTGGTTTTCAACCAAGATGAACTATTTTTTATGGTTACAAAAACCTAAATTAATGTACAACAAATTTAATACATGGTTACAATAGCGGCATACAATGTTTAATTATAAAATATCAACAATTCTACTCTATTCCTTTGTTAAAAAAAGCACTAACAATTTTGCCTTGAATTTGTGTAATAACTCCTGCATCCATTAATTAATCTGTTTATAGACCAATTAGATATTCCTTGAAATGCAAATTAGGGGAAACAAGTTATTTAATCTACTATGTAATAAAGAACAATTTCGTGTTAATTTGCTACTTATAGAAGATACGCAAAATATTAAAGTTATTTACACTTAAATGCAATTCTGCCTCTCTTTCCATCGAAAGTTTCAAGCGCTTGGTTCCACAGGTTTAATTGGCTTTCAGAATGAAAGCCCACCACTTTTGGCATCTAAATACCTGACTGAAAGGTCTGCTGGAAGTCCCTCCCCGGGAATAGATGCCAATACAGTGTTACTTTGAAAGAAGCATGAATTCCGATCTGAAGGGCGCTGCGCAGAGGTCCCTGGGAGTGGCGGTGGAGGCCACCGGCCCTGAGCCCCCCGGAGCCAGCCGCTGCTCCCCGCACCGGACCGCGCTGTGTCTGCTCAGCTCCTCTAGAGCATCTGGCTTCTAGGACACAGCATCTCCTACCCACCTTTTTATTTGTTCCTTTGATCAAACTAATGTGAAAGAGGAAGATGCTGTCTAAAACAATGCTACTGCAAGGCTTCCTGCTTCATTTTAAAGTGGAATTCTAGTATGAAAAGTGCTCTGTAAAATTGGGGGGTGGGTGTCTACATCTACAGTAACAAATTCTCTGCTGAGTTTACACGTACATTTTAAGGCTGAAAATCCTGAAGAGTTGGCTTGGGTCCTGAGACACAGCTCCAGTCTTTTCCACGCTGTGTAATAAACTGGGAAGAAGGCATGCAGCCCAAATTATTTACTTGCATGAAACCATTATCTCCAGTTTAAGCTCAAGACATCATCTGAATACTCCTTTGCTTCCTATCACACCCTGGTGACACCTCTGTGATTACAGTGAAGTCAAGGGGTTTGCACAGGGTGGAGCCCATTGCAGCCGCGGAGAAGCCTGGGCCTGGCTCTGCAGGCGCGACCCAACAAAGCCGGGCTGCCTGCTCTGCCGCACGGGACCCCGCTGGGCAGGGCTCTGCCCTCAGCACCAACACCTCCAAGCATCGTCTCTGTCGAGAGGCACCATCCCTCCGGAACTCCCTCCTCCTTCCCTTCATCATTCAAACAAAAAAATCAGACGTTTTTGTGCACTTCCTCAATGCTTATACAGTAATCTAAAGATGGAACATACAGCTTTTGTATGACGCTGTTGAGCAGAGCCAAAAAATAATAAAAATACAAAGCAATTAAAAAGACAAGTCCTCAATGATGGCAGTAAGTGTTTACAGCTCCAGCTACACAACAAGGGCAAATCCATAGAGCAAGCCTATGTAGTTCCAAACAGTCACAGCAAAAGCCAGCCACACCGCTCCTATTTAGAAAACCGCTCATATGAGCTCTTGAACCGTCTCAGCTCAGTCAAAGTGAACAGGGAAAGCATCACCCGCAAAGTATTCAGCACAGCGCAAGATAAACCTTAAGCTGCTATGACTTGTACTGCCTGGCAATTAAATTAATATCTGGAGAGTTCAGCAACAAAGTTTTCATTTATGAAAACTTACATTTGCCAAATATTCTCCATTGCTTTAAAATTACTACAAACAAATTTCCAATAAGAAGCAAGAAGTTTACTTTAAATATACTGCTAGGAAATCCATAAATTTAATAATTTTTAACACTACAGTGGAGGACTTTAAGCAAATGTTTAAATGAACAAGAACTCATACACAACAGAAGTGTACATGACGATACACTTCATTTAATGTTACATTTTGGCAAGAGCAAGTGCATTATTACTTCTTCAAGAAATGTCTTGCTCACTCAAGCAGAAGTAGCTCCCATGTGGGAGAGCAAGGACTATTACGTTACATGGTTTTACTGGAGATAATTTTTTACTAAACCAATCAGCCCACATAATAACAGCATTCTAACACCAACTACAGGCCCTTGGAGACCAGTTTGTGTGTGGCCTAGATTTCACAGGCTTCTTTACGACAGATGTGTTGGATGAGGGTAGTGTTACTTCATATATTAACTTGTGCGTTCCTTAGGTAAAACAGCACTAGTAGTTTTAAGTTCTACCTCTTACATATTCTTCTTAAAGAAAACGTGTACCTTCTGCAAGCAGATGACAAATCGGAAATCAAATAATCCATAGCAATTACAATTCGTCAGTTTCTAAACCTCACTAGAAGCACTGATAATCTCTTAAAGATCTATCAGTGACACCTCTTCAGCTCACGTTTAAGAATACCCAGCTACATGTTGAAGAATGTCCAGCTACAGACTCTGCAGCCAAGTCCACAAATTGTCTGAAAGAGCAATGATTTATACATCTATTAACTTCCCTCTGTTCTATAATGATCTTCAAGTCTAGAAACTCCATTTTCATAGGACCTTAAATGAAAAGAAAACCCTAAAAGCTCTCCTCTCTGATGGATGCTAAAAAAATCCCATTACTCGAAATGCACCAGTTCAGGATTAAACAGGAAATAATCAGCTTTATGCCAAAGGAAGGGCCTCGCCCTGCAACTTTTTATTTATAAAATACTGAATTGATGGAAAGCTATTTCCTAGATCTGCTCCATGGTAAACTTATTGCTCCATCCAAAACAGGAAGGGTGAAGTTTATCTACAAAAGACTCTGTCTATGTTAACTCTCTTGTTAAAAATGCCTTAATAGCTTTCAGTTATGTCCACTGACCATGAAGGGAAGCGATATTTGTTTAAGCTTCATCAGAACGGGCTGTATATTAACGGCAACAATTGCATGACAAACCAATCTTCCTTGTCATAAAAACACACAATTATTTTTGTATGGAAAGCATAGCTGTTTAAAATCCACACATATGGACTATGCTGCAGTCACGATCAGCAATGATGCATGAGCTTTTACGAAAAGTGACTTGTGGTGATTTAGTTTTCCCTCAACACAAATCTTCATACTTTCAATTTCAACAACTATCCTCAGCTACAAATATTCTCAGATTCAACATTCTGCACTAAGAGGGCTCATATATGTTCACGGGCAAGACAGAATTTTATCCTGAGCTGCGACTCACCTGTATTTTCTTCAAGGGCACAATGTAAATGAGCAGCAAGATAAGAAAACAAAAAAATAAATCTTCCTGTTCCAATTAAAAGCAACTCCCAGCAGATCAGCTGCACAATTAACTGGCAGCAGCATTGTTACCGTACACTCAAAGGTAGTGAATCGATGAGTTTAAGAACCAGTCCTTAAATGAGAAGACTTTGTCACCATCACTGTTTAAAGAGCAACTTTTTTTTTTTTCCCCTTTTAACGGTTAAGAAAAATGCTAAAGCGGGTTTGGATATGCAAGGCAAAGGCTACGTTTTTTAATCACATGTGCAGCACAAAGAAAATACTACACAAAATAAGCCAAGTACTGTATGTAACAGACTTTTAAGAAAGGAAAAGCAACAGCTGCAAGAAGAAAAACAATTACTTAGATTACCAACATTTTATTACTTAGTTTACGTTAAACCTTAAGGTTTCTGAAAGTTTAGAATTACTTCACACATTATCAGCCTCACAAATCAGTTTTATTAGTGTCTGAATAATGGATCAAATTTTTTCATGTCCAAGTCATGGTCCTGTCTCTACCCTGTAAACAGTCACTCTCATCATTTACTTTAAATATTCATTTCAAGTACAAAAATCAAATAAAGGAAAAATAAATCAAGGTCACGTTTTTGAAGACTTCTGTAAGCCTTCCCTAGCTTGTGGATGGATATCTTTTTCCATATGCAGCTGTGACAGCTGAAAAGACCATTCCCCCTTCCCAGCTGTCACCGTCCCACGCCAGAAACCATCACCCCACTTGTTTGTGTGAGCCACTAACACACAGGACTAGTCCTAAAATTCATTTCGAGGCAAAATCTGCCTGATTAGGTCACATGCTAGGACATGAGTTGGGCTGCGGGGAGAAATCACTTGTTCTGGGTGAGCAGGTGACGAGCAGCTGTGGATGACATCTAAAGAGGACATCTATCCACCGCCTTACCGGTGTGTGCGGTCTCTCTGAGCTCACCTGGGACCGCTCACAGAACTGCTACCTAACCCAGACAGACGCAGCACACAGGATCCCTGTGTAAACGTTTGCGTATCTTAGCATGTATCCTCCTCAGCCAAATACAAAATAAAGAAATAGAACAAAGCTAGCACAGTGGCTGGAGTGGAACAGGTCAGAAAAGCTGTATGATGAAGCCTCATTTTATTGCAAATATATTCATTCCTTCTGTATTTTTAGCATTCAACACCCGAACTATCTCCCCTGCTGAATCTGTTCCCACGATTCTAGCTATTTCCACTTCTATTTGGAAGCAGAAATCTGATCCAAAAATTGGTAAAAACAGAAAGCATGTCTCTCCCCAAAGAAAAAGCCACAAGGAGTAGAGATCGTCTTTTATGGTTAGTAAATCACATGTCTTAGGGCAGTGATTACCAATTGTGGTTCCAAGGGAACATAGTAGGAGTTCTGCATTTACTCAGTGGATACACCACTGACTGTATCCCACAGTATTAGGAACTAATTATTTGATAAGTCTGCATTACAGCTCATAAGTAATATTGAAGAATCACAGCAATTAGCTGGCACAAAGCTTGGGAATCAGTGTTTTCTTCATTCTGAACTATTTTTCCATGTGAAAAACAAGTCTCTTGTATTTAGAAAGATCTTCTAAGAACATTGGCTTTCTACTTCCTCGTTACAAGCCGTCATTAATGAGATAGTTAGGCAACACCACAGCATTTCAGCACAAGGACTGTTACCTATCAAACTCATACAAGGAATGTCTGCCCTGTTCAATCCAGTGTCACTGTACATTTTGCAGAAGTTGTCTGATGGGGTGAGCTGACAGATTTGGAACGAACTTGGCAAGATAGGTGAACACACTCATGATTTTTTGAAGCACTCGCTTGTCTTCCACAGGAAAGCTTTGATTCTTTTTCAGTCTGGTTTCAGTCAGTCCTTATTAAAAATATTATGATCAACAGAAGAAAACTGGGATCATCAAATACTGGTTTGTGTTGGGGATTTTTGAGACAATTTTCAAGAACTTTAGTTCTGTATTCTTCACATAGCTTAGAGCAGTTTTCTGTGATCCCTGACATCTATAAATTGTGATAACAGCATGATGCAACAAATCCACTAAGTCAAAAAATAACAAGAGATATTCCTAGTACTCAAGAGACAAAACTTAAGAGTCATAGAATCATAGAATCGTTCAGGTTGGAAAAGACCTTTAAGATCATAGAGTCCAACCCTTAACCTAGCACGGCCAAGCCCACCACTAAGCCCTGTCCCTAGGCACCACATCTACACATCTGCTAAATACCTCCAGGGATGGGGACTCCACCACTTCCCTGGGCAGCCTGTGCCTGTGCTTGACAACCCTTTCGGGGAAGAAATTTTTCCTAATATCCAATCTAAACCTCCTCTGGCGCAACTCACAGCCTTTTCCTCTTGTCTTATTGCTTGTTACTTGGTAGAAGAGGTAAACCCCCACCTGGCTACCCCCTCCTTTCAGGTCACTGTAGAGAGCCATCAGGTCTCCCCTCAGCCTCCTCTTCTCCAGACTAAACACCCCCAGCTCCCTCAGCCGCTCCCCATCAGACTTGTGCTCCAGACCCTTCACCACCTTCGTTGCCCTTCTCTGGACTCGCTCCAACACCTCAAGGTCCTTCTTGTCATGAGAGGCCCAGAACTGAACACAGCACTCGAGGTGCGGCCTCACCAGTGCCGAGTACTGGGGGACGATCACTGCCCTGGTCCTGCCGGCCACACTATTGCTGACACGGGGATACTAGAGGTCTAGACTCAGTCCTCTTGGATTTACTTCACGAAATATCTTATTTACTCTAACTGTAAAACAGGGAGGCTGATTATGGTACCAGTATTTGTTTACTAGTAACAATAGTAAAGCATCATGTAAATTAACAAGTCAATGAAAAAAATATAGCCAGAACAAATTAGCGGCTGCTCAGCAACTCTATCAACTTCCTGCAAGTTAAAGATTTGTCGAGTGTCACCAGCAGTGTTACGAGTTGTGGTTGTTGCGGAGACACAGCCAGTTCTGCCTCTGGCCAACACTCCAACACGTAGAACTTCACTCTTGCAAAGCACACAGACAACTGAAGGTATGGGGGAGTTGACCCTTCAACTAAACACTTCATAAAATTTCAAATTATCACCAACACCTTGACGATTTGAAGTTATCCTGAAATAATTAGGAAATTTGTTGATATCTGCAAACATACTTACTCTGCCATATTAATTTTATCTTTAGAGATGCATATGTTATTGTTTGAATAGTCAAAAATAATTCACATTACGGCAGACACCAAAACAAGTAATTTCAAGTCAAACAGCTAAAATTGAGGGAAA
>NW_009615972.1:17075-18111 GCF_000690535.1 Cariama cristata
GATCTAAACTAGATAACGAAAGTGGAAACCACAGAACCATATATGAAAGCATTTCTTGAATAAAATGTACTCTTACAATATAAATAAACTTTTTTATGCTTTATCTGTAAGCAGAATAATAGCTGTTGCTGATAAAGTCTACTGATGCTGGACTGATACAGTGTGTTTTGGATAAGAACAGCATGGAAAGAGAGCAGTGAAGTCTCTTTTGATAAGCAGAACTAAACAGTTTACTGCCTAAGATAAAAATAGGTTGCCAAAGGTCAAACACTTTAATGCAATATCCAAGAGAAACAGTACCATGCCGTTTACCTTTTAACCTTACTTCATACAAGATTACCATGTGCTCTCAAAGATACAGAATAGACAGGGGTTATTCGTACAAACATATCCTGAAAAATAAGAAACGTCCCCCCGTCTTCCACAAATTTTTTTTTTTTTTTTTTTTTTTTTTTTTTTTAACAAAACAGTTCATGCTAATAAAGATCTGGCTGAACTACACTGTCTGGAAACAGAATTAAGTGAGGAAAAAAAACTTAATTATTTAGAGTAGAGCAAGCCAAATTAAATAAAAAACCACAATGAAAATGAATGACATTTTTTCACTTCATTTAGAAATTCCAGTGGGCTTTTTGTTTTTTAAAATCACACAAGGGTATAAAATATTGCAAACTTTCTATTTTCAAATCAGCAGGTAAGACTTTTTGCTATTTCAAGGACTAGTACCCACAACCTTCTTCAGGGTAAATCAGTAGCTTACGCTCTTAATGAAGAAAATACGACTAACACTTTCCATTTGTTGGCTGCAATGCACTGAAACCAGATCTTAGAAGCACTGCTCAGTTTTAATATGATCCATCGGCTCACTTCCTCTTACCTCAACTTAGTGTTAACCTCTCTTTCACTTGTTCACCTCTTCTCTTTGATCTCCTTAGTTCTCCACTGTTCAGCAAACGACACTGTGGGAAAAGCCAAATCCCTCTTCCTGGTCCAAAGACTCTGCAGTGGGCCAATACATACCTGATTGTCCTGGTTT
>NW_009615973.1:0-4400 GCF_000690535.1 Cariama cristata
TATATATATATATACAAAGGGAAGAGCAATTGTACCCCTTTCAGGTTTGTTTGGGGCCTTCTCTGAGTTGTTTCTTTATTAAGCAGTGACTGAAAGGGTGCTAGGAGTAAGCAACGTGCACTTTGACTCTTGATGGGCAAAACATTTATCTTACTACTACACGCGTTCAACTAGATTCCCACTATTTCTAAAATATCCAGTACGGTATTAAATGCAGAGCACAAAGCAGAGTGGGAAGGTATTATTTACGAGGGAGCTGTCGAGCTATTTGCTGCTGTAACATTGATGAGGCTTCTTGGACAGGTTGCGTTAGGGTAGCATGATAGGAAATGAAAACTCTCTTACGGCTCTGAAGTCGGCGCTTGGGGAACTTGATTTGAAATTGCTAAGCACCTATCTAGAGGAAAACAAACGGCTGCTGCCAGGAAGCAGGTGTTGCATCTAGTTCTCGAGCTATGTAGCAGATTTGTGAGGCACCGGTGAGGTTACGGGCGTTATTAGGAGGTGGTGGGGAGCTGTGTGCTTTTGATTCCCCTTATCAAAAGGGATTTGGGTTTATTGCAGAAGTTCTGACAGCTCAGCAGTGTTCATTGCCTTATTGTGCCTACTGCAAAAGGTCAGTCCATTCCGGCTCAGGCAAACGCTTTTCAGCCAGAGTCCTCCTGACAATAAATTATAAATGTTTTGTCTATCAGAAGGTGATGATAGCTTGGTATTGCACAGTTTTCCTGTGCTACTGGAAATCTTTTTGTTTAGATAGAGCCCTCTGTCTCCAGGATTTATCAGCCTGGCAGCAATTATAAACAAAACCCCATGGGTCTGGGACTTTCTCCGAGTGTTTTCAGAGAAATGTTAAAATGTGTTGGTTTTCTCACTGAAGAGTCACAGCTCATTATTCTGAGCTCGTGAGGAAAAAGTGGCCAGGGAATTAAAACTGAAATCTCCCTGTGCCTTTAAATGCAAAGGATGTTCCCCCGGGGGTGATCCCATGGGACAGACGCCCATCTCCGCAGGGCTGCTGCATGGAGCAGAGAAGTGGCCGTGGTCCCTGCCGGAGCAGAGCCCAGGGTGCCGGGGAGGGGACCGTCACACCCAGCACTTCTCCCTGGCCAAATTCTTCACCCATTTTTTTCTTTTGGCAGTGACAAGGAGAGGGAAATCTTCTATTCCCAGAGCCTTAGCCTATTTATACATCCAAGACTGTAAATGTGGGGTCTGTTAACTGAACTAGCACCGGGGCTTTGTTAGACACTGTCACCAGCGTACCCAGTAGCTCTAGTATCTAATAAAAGGATAGTTGCATTGTGTGGGAGTGAGAAATTCCAGCTGTTAATATCCTGGAGCCTGTGCAAAATACTTATACCAAACTGTTCAAAAAGTGGTCTCCAAGGGACTTGAGGAGAGAGTGGAAAGTGTGCAGAGTTACCACCTGAGGCGGTGGTGTTGTGGAACCAGAGTACCGTAATGATGATTTCATTTGTGCAACAGGCTTAAAGTGCTCTAACGAAGCCATTACTAAGTAAAGTCATGCCAGTGTTAAGTGCTTTGCTAGCACCGAAGTGCCAAATGCATGAAATCCGTGAGACTCTGAAGAGGTGAGCAGACCCAGGTGTTGATCTTGGTTGTGGAGAAGAGCTGAAGGGCAGAGTTATACTCACTGCCCTAAACAGTGGCCTAGGAGAGGAGAGGGGGATTAATGCTCCATTCTGCTTAGTTGCAACCCTGTGAGTATGCATCCCTTGCCACACACCACTCGACTATCAAGAGGAGGATTCCCTGTCCTCACTCCCACCTACTCTTTAAATTTCCAGGAGGAGTGGGTCTGACTCCTTTCTGAGTTAGAAGGGAGTTGAGCCCAAGTCTCCGTGTGTCTTGAATCAATGGAAAGCTACCATGTTAAAGGCTACAGGAGAGTTTCTATGTCCTGCAGGAGTTGGCTTGGGGCTGTGAAACTCGAACAAGCAGAAGTGAACCCTCCTGCAGCCCTCGTCCACTGCTAAGGTCTGGAAGTGGGGAAGGAATTTGGAGACCACCTCTGCTGTTCATATTTTCAGTGGGATCAATGGTCTCAAGTTGGACCAGGGGAGGTTCAGGCTGGACATTAGAAAGAACTTCTTCACTGTTAGAGTCGTTAGGCATTGGAACGGGCTCCCCAGGGAGGTGGTGGACTCACCATCCCTGGAGGTGTTCAAAAAACATTTAGATGTGGCGCTTCAAGACATGGTTTAGTGGATTTAGCGGGCATGGTGGCATCAGGTATACGGTTGGACTTGATGATCTTTGAGGTCTCTTCCAACCATACTGATTCTATGGTTCTATGATTCTAGCAGCTGCATAGTGCACAGGCAGGAGGCCTGGATTTCCTGAGGGGTTTTTTTGGATCACATTTTAGACGTGTGGCCTCTTGTTACACCTACGTAGGCTGCTGCTGGAAGAGGTGATCCAGCCCTTCCCTCTGCCTTGGCCACAGGTTCCAGTTTATCTCTTTTTGTCTCAAATCTCACTCTTGTACAACCGTAGGCAAACCAGCACAGCTTGCTAACCTGATGTCAAGAGGTTTCTGAGGCACGTGTGGGAAGAGCAGTTTCCCGAGAAACGAACCTGGGTAAACTTGAAATGGAGCAGCACTGGTTGCAGCATCACAAAATCCAAAATAAAGCAGTGGGAACACCTCACTGCAGAGACACAGGACTAGAAAAGAATTAAGGACTGAGCCTTCTGGCAGTGGCCTATAGTGATGCTGGATGAGGAGAGGCAGCAAACGCCAGCCTCAGCAGTGCCCTTTACCCACCAGTTTCAGGCAGTTCCAAAGATGGAGCATGGAGTGTGTACCTGCAAGCACCGTCTGATCATAGCCATGTAGTTCCCGACCCCACAAAGTGCACATTATCCCATGCGTGATGGAAAGTGCCTTCAATTCATCTTGCAGGCAGTGAAGTATTTTCAAGATCTGGCCCTGATATACTGGAGGGGTTTCGCTGCATCCTAAGTGCATGATTTCAATGAACTGGATGTTGGTGAGTGTATTTTGTATATTTCTAACAATTCCGTCCGTGTGCTTGTGGAGAATGATTATTCTTCTCCGTCTACTTAAATTCCATTTCTCTTTCCATCTGTTTCTGTTTCTAGTTTAGACAAAATGATACTTTTTTTTTTCCTTAACACTTTTCTCAAAAAGTAGAAAATAAAACGCTCCAGTCCTTCACAAATGCTTTTTTTCTGCCGTCCTTCCCCCAGCTCATTCAGTTGTGAGTGGAATGGCATATGTTGTCAGATACCAAGCAAAAGGAGAAGTACATAACCCAGAACCTAATAAAATAACAAATCTATTGTGCCCTCCTGGTCTGCAATCCTTCAACAAGCTCCCTTCATTAAACATAAAACCATGTGTTTCTTAAAACAGATCACATCCCCGGTGCCACAGTGTGGTATATGTTGCTTTCACTGTATTTCATGAGGGTTTTTTAATTTATAGCAACACAATTTTTATTCTTACAAGGATTCTTGAAAAAATACCCAAAAAAGTACAAAAAAAAACCCCCAACAACAACAAAAAGAAAAAAAACACATGAGCAATACCGGTATCTGTGAGAGCTACAAACTACCTAAAATTGATCTGAGCAGTGCTTGCAACTAACCTTGACCGCTCAGCTTTATTCCTGGCAATATCTGCAGCAGCCCAGCTATGCCTTACTTCTTCAGGCATTTTGGTTGCCCAGGTGAAAAATCCCAATTAAGGCCGGTGGCTCCGGTCACGTTACTCTGGATTTATACCGGGGTACTCATGAGCAGAATGTAACTGCGGGCTTCCTGCGCGGTCCCACCGCCTGGGCTGCGTTTCCATGGCACAAGCAGTGATGGAGCACACAGGAGGACCGATAAGTTGCAGAAATCTTCTATTTGTATTCTTCCAGTTCACCCCAGCCCTGGTGTTTCTATTTCACTACTGTTTTAAAGCAAAGGCTAATGAGGTTATGGCCATAAGCCTCTAGCTGGTATTCAGGCTGCTTTGGCTAACTATCAGTGCTGGAGAGGGGAGGACATTGATGGAGTTTCTTTATATTTGATTAAATTGTTGCAAGCAGAGGGAGAAAACTGAGCTCTCTTGAACAAGTTCTTACCTTGCCATTTGGATAGTTTTAACAATAAAAATAGTTCTTTAGAAACAAGTGTGGTTGATCGTACATACTAAATTTTTTTATTTTTTTATTTTAAGGTAAAAATACCGCATAAAGCCACATATGTAGTTCAGGGAGGGCTGGGAGGTAAAATACATTGCACTTCATTAGAAATGTTGCTTTTTATTTGCAAGTACATGAGAATGGTTTTTCACTAGCTGAACTCTCTCTGGTTTTCTATGCACAGCTCTCCCAGTAGTATCTCAGTGGGCCACAATTCCT
>NW_009615973.1:4431-24937 GCF_000690535.1 Cariama cristata
TGCTGAATTAAATGATCGCAGTCAGATTGACTCAAATGGTGTCTTGGTCTTTTACACAAATGGAACATTTGCTCCGCTGTTATAAAAATATCTGCAGTGTTTATTAATCTAATAAATTTTTGAATAAAAAAAAGCACCATAAACTAAAAGGGTTCCTAATTAACCGCAGAGCTGAAAAGTTAAAGTAGTTCCTGCAGACCAAGTCTCAGTTATGCTGACATGAGCGTGAAGTAATTTTACTGAAGTCCGTGCTGTTCCCTCAGACTTTCCCCTCTATCCACAACCAGAATTTGGTTCAATCTGTCTAATTATCTTTTATCTGGGCTTAGTTTCAGCTCAGTGACACATCTCCACCTTGCAAGCAATCCTTTGGCTTTTCTGAAAGTCTTCTTTGTTGAGAACAGTGCCATTTTGGTTTCCATTTAAAAAGAATTAAAGATCCAATTATGCAAATTAATTTTAAAAGCTTTATCGCCAATCTTCTGGGAGAAAGGCTATTGCACAAAGCTTGCGACAGACTTAAAACAAGGAGTTTTCGGCTTTGAAATGCATCCCAGCGTGACACCCACCTCTGCCTCCTGTCACCCGGCTGGCGGCTGAGCGGGAGATTTGGGGCAGTTCAGGGACCTGACCCAGAGGAGCTCCGCGCTGCTGCCAGCCCCAGGCCGGGCACCCCTGGGACAGAGGAAGGAAGAGGGATGGATTGGGGTGTGATACAGGAGCCCCTGGAGCCCCCAGACACATGGGGGTGACCGCTGGGCTTTGTGGTTTGGCCGCAAGACTCGGAGGTTGAACCTCTGTCCTGTTCTCCTCAGGATTTAACAAGGGGCACTGAGAGGAAGCAATTACTTTAGAACAGGGTGGAGTTTAGCTCGGGAAAAGCATGTTCAATCACGAGCTTATGTTATTTAGGCTTTAGAAATTATCCACTGCAAATATTAGGCCAAGACAGGGAAGAGCAGGGACACGCTAAAATAATATTTGCAAGTAGCGTGTTCTCTCTGTGATGAGCAGGGCTAGCCTACCCTTCCACTCGTTTCTGTCTGACGGGGAAAAATCTTCACATGGTGATGCAAAGCTCGGAAACTGACTGGAAGAAAGCTCAGAGACTGTGAAAGCAGCTCCCACCCTTCTTTGTGCCCCCCTTCCTCCTACCCAGCCTCTTCCTATCAGTACCTGAAAGCCGCTCAAGTAGCAGCAGAGTTGCTTCTCACTCGTTCTAGCAAGGTGTGGAAAAATCGTAGGTCACAGAGGACAAAAGGATGTTGGCGTTAAGCATCTATATCATGGAAACTACAAAAATATGTCCACGTTGCTGCTGAAGCAAGGACACCAGAGATGGGCAGGCCTGGCTGTGTGTTGCATGCCGGGGATGCGCGGCCCCTCACAAAGTCCTGGAGGAGTCGGCGGGGACCTCTCTGGGCAGAGCACCCAGATGAGATTACTTGACGAGAGCCACGCTGCAAAACTCGGAATGGGAACAAAGCCTGTGGGAGTTCAAGTGTCTTCTATACTTAGCCCAGGAGAGAGGGGGCGAGGGGAGCAATGCCTCCGTGGTGCCAGGAACAGGAGCGGCTTCAAGCAAAATCTGCTCTCGGTATCTGCCGAAAACCTTCGCTGCACTTTGGCTCGCTGTGATCTCAGCAGTCATCAAGGGGCTCGCTTTCTCATGTGGCATTTGGTGTCCCCGTTGCACATTCGTCAGGAAATAATTCGCCAGCTTTCGGACAGGAGCCTGAGCTGCTGAGGGCAATGGCTATCTGCAGCAGCTCAACAAAGGATAACATGTTGAGCTACATGAGAGCGGAGAGGGTGATCCTGGCTGGTGCGATGAGGACCACGCTGCCTTTGCTGACTCTCTGTGCCTGCACATGAATAAGCCGGTGGTCAGCGAGGGCTAAAGGAAGACGAGCTTACAGAGAGGACTGGAAAAAATGACTTGTGGGCTTGTTCTGTTCACATAAATCTTCCCTTGAAGCTATATATATATATATATTAAAGGGTGAAAAAAGCAGCAGGCTTTGGCAAATGCACTCCTGCTGAGAACACTGGACTGGAAATGCATCTAAAAAATGGGTTGGCTCTTACCCTTCCCTCTATGGATGTTGAGAGGGGTAAACCTGTGGAGTTGCTCCGGTCATTTTATACAGACGTGAGTGGGAAGATGTTGAGGTCACTATACCACCGGGTGTGTTTGAAGTAAGCTGAGGATTTTAGAATGGAAAGTCCCCCACTTTGAGTTTTACCTTTTTAATTCTGTCATTTGCTATAAAGGGACTGCAAAGAGGAGAAGAAAAAGATGTGTTTACATGGACCTGTAACGCTCAAGCAGAAAAGATTTAGCAGCATTTTCAGAAAGAATGACTCTGAACATCCTTTCAGTATGTTGCTTTATATATACTAGCATGCTCTGTAGGCCACTGTTGCGACAGACAACGATTTCAGCTGCTGTAGCAATAGCCCTTAAGACCCTACAGCATAAGATGATGTCGTAGTGTTTGAACAAGAAGGTTTCCAGGAGCACCTTCAGCTGGCATCACTGAATGCACTACTCCAAGGGAAAAGCCATCCAGCCATGGCCGTGCAGGAAGGTTTGGGGTCGAGGCAGTATAAATATTTTGGAATTGATTCCTCTCCTTTTGGAAAGGAAAAGAGGAGTTGGTAAGCAAGGGATGTTGTGGGGAGAACGGGAAGCTTTACATGACAAATTTTACTTCATCAGTCTAGTAGCAATGCCACAGAGGCTGTTGCCTGAACGAGCATCCCCACCGGATCCCCGACAAAGCTGTTTAACGTACCCAGTATTCTGCTTAGCTGACTGAAGCCGGAGGGGTAGGGTCCCTGATGGGCAGCAGCTCTGCCTGGGTCTGGAGGTGGCACCGTCCTGCCCCAGGGGCCTGAGCGCAAAGGCAGCATTGCTTGGGCTCCTCTGTGACTTTATTGTTATTTACACTCCGGAAGGTGTTGCTAAATGTCTTCCCTGATGCTCATTCAGAGAACTCAGTAATTGCCTGGATTATAATTAAATATATTCCAGCATAAATGAAGAATCAAGACTTAAGAATTTACAGTGTTATAAGGTATACAACAAAGTCTCTTATTTGCAAATCCCTGCTCCTGTTGGTTGAGTTCATGCAGACTCCCCACTACAGCTGGTGGCAGGTAGCTCCCAGTGCAGTTCCAGTTCCATCTAGAAGTTGTCAATCTGACGGCAGTACACTAGCCCCTCCCTTGGGACAGCTTGCTAAATATTCCTTGCCATGAAACAACCAAATTGCCTAACGCAGGAAGACGGATATCAACACTCTGTAAATATTGGCTTGTGCAGAGCTGACACTTAAGGCAGCAGAGAAAAGAGAACATCCAAGACACTACATGGAGATCTGGGCTTTCTCAGAGTTCGCGGAGGACAGAGACTGAAGTTGAAGAATTAAGATTTGATTCACCTGAAAGACCTGATGCTCCTCGCTCTGGTCCTTGTTCTGACTTGGCTGAAGTTGATGCTACATTGCAATAACCGGAGCAGGAGGGTGAGTCAGGATCCACTTTGTTCAACCCAGGAGTGAGCAGAGAGAAGGGTGTCTGGGCAAGCCAAAGCGGGGTACCAGAAGTCTAGAAAATGAAGAGCAGATCCAGCACAAAGGGAGTCAAGTTTCTTCCTAATATTGTTGGCTGAAGACAGTAAGGGCATCAAACAGATGGGAGCTTTCATTCTCTTGCTTTCATTTCAGGATAAACTGTAGATGAGCAAATCAGTCTTTCACCAGTGCTTCCATTCCTGGTGATGACAGGGTTTGTTGCTTTTTTTGGGCGGTGTTGGGCTTTGGGTTTTTTGGTTTCTGGGGTTTTTTTTTGCATTTGTGCCCAATGACCCAACCACTAAAACAAACTCCAGCACAGCATGTTTGGAAGTGGTTTGAATATGCTGAAGATCAAAGAGAGATGCTGCCCAGTGTTTGATGTACACTTGTTTTTAATTCAAGGTTAAAGAAACAGCAAAAGCAAGGATGTACAGAATGGCCCCTGTTGAGAATGCATCTGGGAGGTGAAGGGAGAGACATTCCTCCCTAGAACCCCGTAAAACTATGCACATATGCTTCTCCCTATTGTTAATCCCTTTTGCTGATGGGATGTGGAGGAGATTTTATACAGTGGTGCAAAATGGAAATCTATTGCAGGAGGAGAGAGTGCTGCAGTCCCAGAGGGACTCTTATGTTCAAAACAAAATACAACAATGGAGTTAATTAGCATTGCATGGTTCACAAAATCCCCTCGAGGGGATCTTTCTCTGTTCTAAATCATCACTTGTATGTGAGATGGAAAAGCTCCCACTGAGCAGGCCCCTTCCACAAACTTTTAATAGATATTACCACGGTTTTTCATCATTTGCCATTGGCTTTGAGAAAGGTAACAGCTGAGCCAGGGCTATTCAGCTGCATTAACCAGCTGCATGTTAATACAGAAATACTCTCCCGCTCCTCCCTTCTGCCTGCAAACCCTCCCTGCCCCCCCCCCCCAAATTAACCCTTTCCTGCCACACTGTGACACAGATACACAGGCAGCGGGGTTACTAAAAGTAGACAATTAAGCAAGGAAGGACCTCACTATGATTATTTGAACTTGACTTGTGTGCAGATGAAGGTACCCAAACCAGATCTTTGACCCATTTGAAAGGACAACCCCTGCTCCAAAGGACTCACGTCCCAATGCCAGGGAGGAGGGTCAAAGAGGAAGGACCTTGCCCCAGCAACCCCCCAGAAATTAAACCCATGCCTCCCAACTCCCACACCTGCTATTACTCTCAGGGCCTGTTGGCACAGGAGTCCCAGCAAGGCCAGCTATATTCTCACTGAAACACCCTGCACCCACACAGCACCATTTCCAGTGGGTATGAGTGCTGGAGACAACCCGTGCTCTGCTCGCTAACAGCGAGAGAGGATTAACGCTTCTCTGCTGGTTTGACTGGCCTCCAGTGACCCTACTGGCTGTGTTTCGTGTCATGCCAAAACTGATCAGTACCTGCACGTCCTCCACCCATGGCAAAGGGTGGTGATCAATTCAAACAAGCCATAGGCTAGCACAAACCATCTTCCTCCAGCTGTGGCTCAACCATCACCCACCCGCAGTCCCCTCTCCTGCCCCCTTCCTGACTCTCCCCGGGCACACCACCGTGGCACACCACCGTGGCACACCACCGTCTTCTTTCACACACTGAAAGTGAGACCAACTCAAGGCGAGTGGAAATGGTTAAGCACATCCCTGCTTTGGGAGCCTTCTGTTGGCCTCCCACCGCCCTGCCACCGCTGCTCTCACCTCCTTTCCACCCTTTCCTTCCTTTGAGCCCATTACGTTACTCCCCCTCTTCTCCCACTGCACTAACCCGCACATTTTGGCCAACCGCCTCCTTACCGCCCTTGGCACACCGGGTTGAAAAGTACCGCTATCTAATGGTGGCTCAGTCCATGAGTGCTGGGTGCCGTTTAGATTTGTTACTCTCCTACTTTAGCTGATAGACTACTCTGAGATTACAACTTTGCAGCGCTTGTAGCATTGATGACATAACGTTTCATGACTTTGTGAACCTACTCATAGCTCTACATATTACGTCCCCGAGCATTTTATCATGGCACGTGAGGAGATGTTTCACAGTATTCTATCTAGGCACTGCTCCTGGCCCAGAGCCTAGGCTTTTGAACAGTACTCTCCTTTTAGGACTCATGTGAATGTGCACGGAGATAGTGAGGCAAGAAACAGAGGATATAATTAACGGCTAAAGTTCCTCGCAATCATTGCAAAATGCTGACAGACTGTTCATCTCTGCGGAGAATATAAAGTGGAATTTAAGCACAAGCAGGTCTCTGTTCTTGCTCTAGCAGCCTTACTCTCAGATGTTAGGGGCAGAGGCGGTTTCTTCGATCTTTCTGTGTGCCCTTTCTCTCTTACATCTTCTTTGGGAACCTGTTGTGGAGTAGCTGCTGATGCACAGCCTGCCGTAGCGCAAACCAGCAAAGCCCTCTGAAGATGTGATCTGCGTTGTTGAAACTCAGCCTAGTTTCTAGGAGCCATTTGTGGAAGTGGCTCAAATCTATGGGCCCTGACTGCGCGGAGGACATTCTGCTGTATGGTAGAGTGTAACTGCAACACATTGCGGCTGTCCCACAAACGACACTGCATGCAGGCTTCCTTGTTCCATGATTTTAATGCATTTTCCCAGTTCGCTGTAACCCAAACCCAGATTGTCCACCCAGGGAGCTTTTCACAATTACTCTTCCTGTTGACTCTGTTTCCCTGGGAAGAAGTCTGGGGAAACCCTCAGCTTAGGCAAGCCTGAAGTGACTATCTCCACTTCTGGATTTGCTTTATTATAGAGTAAGCCTGGAATAAACAGCAAAAAGAAATCTGAATGTGATGACCTGCAGCAACAGCTACTAGGAATCTGCATAGGGCCAGTCCTGTGAAAGGCACCGAGATGCTGAAAGGTTCAGGTAGGTGCCTAACCACCTTGAATTGCTTCCAGAGGAAAGTTAAAGCCCTATTGTTTGAAGTTCTTAAAACTGTCAACTGGGAATCTCCCTGTAGAAAACAGGCCTGCATTGACTAGTCCTCCAGTGGCCTTTCCCATCTCCAGCTCCTATGATTTATGTGCTCATAAATTCCTTTGTGTTCTGTGCTTACCTGGAAGACTTGCCGGTGGCTGGCACCCAAGAACACCGTAGTGGAGTTGCATTAGGCTGTTCTTTCTGATTTCCCATTGTCTCTTCCCTGCCTGAATTTGGATGCAAGAGCAGATACAGACCAGATGTGATGTGTCCTCTTCAGACTCGAAGGCCACCTTTTCCCATAGGGACATCCATCCAGTTTGATTCTGGCAGGTGATGGTCGAGAAGTGAAATGCCCTGTCCTTGCCAGCTGCTACCAGAGCATCTTTCCTTGCTGCACCTTGCTCAGGCTTCTTGGCTTCAATCCTTCAATCTATTTTATTTAAAGGTGACTGCATTGGGAGAAACAGAACTAGCCTGGGGCAGAACTGGTCTGAATTCAGAACCAGTCCTCTACCAGCACAGGCTTTTTGGAATATTTACTTCCCATCATTTTTCAGGACAAAATTTTCTTTCAAAATAGCATATAAGGGAATTGTTTGTTAATGCAACTCTGTTTCATGTAAGCATGCCCAAAGCTCTTTTTTTGCCATGTATACAGCAGTACATTTGCATATCAGAAGATTTCGCATAGCTTCTCAAGTTAACTGTACATGCCTAACTGCTTCCAATTGCCACAGTAACATTGGGGAAAAACAGCTTTTACAAATGCTTCGCCAGACAAATCACATATTTCGCAGAAGCAGAACAATTCCTTTCTCTTAGAAAGATGTTTTCAAGGAGGGCAGAATCAGTACAGTACTTAGTTACAATACTGGAGTGTCAGATGTTTATTGAGTCAGCAAAGGAGATATAAAAAGAACTGGCAGGGCTCTGCAAATCACTTTGATTTTCAGTAGTGACTCTACTACAGTAAACAGTAAATAATGTAAATAGCAAAGGTGTTCTCATTCACAGAGAAATGAAATGGGAAGTCAAAATCCTTTTTTTTTTCCCCGTGATAAGAAATCTTTTGAAACCCTCTGATGCCATTTCTTATTCCATCAGTATTGCATTAACTTGATATGTTGCCGTTAAACAGCCGCACTTAAATACATCAAATGGATTAATGCTGGCACTTTATCAGGTATAGTTTCTGTTTCTGTAAGACATCTCTAGACATATAGAAACTACTTAAAATGAGAAAGGAAGTTTCTCCTCTTCACTGATTCAGAGGACTGTGTGTAGCTGGCTGATATTTCTTGAACATCCCGATTAGTGCCAGGCTGGTCACAGCTATGACAGCGCAGATAAGTTAAGGGGGCTTTGAAAATCGCTCTAAGTGACGTGAGTTAGCGCAGCGTCGAAGTGCTCTCGGCTGTGCAGGAAAGCAAGCAGGGGCACGGTGAAGAAGAGCCTACAGACACATTCAAGCTAGCTGCAGTTTTGCCAGGCATAACTCAACCGAAGCTGAGGTATGAACTCAGTCAGCCGTCTTGCACTGTCTTTGCTTATCTGGTATCGCCGTATGGAAATCCTCAGGCTGAAGGAGAAGGAAGGAGAAGGAAAAGGAAAGAAAGAAGCTGCTCGCAAGAGAGAGTCATTTCATCACTGATAAATGAAAGCACTAAGAGGAGTGAGTCACTGGGCGCTGTTTACAGAGCAGTATAAATAAATACAGTGTAGTCACTTGTTACTTATTTTTTTAGTATCAAAAGTAAGAATGAAAGCTCTTCTCTGTCCCAGTCTCATCACTGGTTTCTCCCATGAGCATCCATCAGTTCACCACTGCAGGACCAGCGACCTGACAGGCAGGCAGGCTCCCCGTCCCTTCCTACCACACCGGGACTTGCACGATTGCTGCCTTACCTTAAATCTATGACTCTGCACAAACAACCTTCAGCTCGCGGGCCAGGGCCTGCCTCCCCCCGCTCTCTAGGAACGTCACGAAATCACCGCCAGCCCTGGCGCGAAGCCTGGCTCTGATCGTGTCATCTTGGTCCGGCGTCACAAGCCGCTGGGGCCGTGGGGAGGTCGGGGACTTTCTGATGAAACAGGAAAGGTTTTTCCAAAAGGAAAACTGAACCCAAGGAAAAGAGATCCTTCCTTCTTCAGCCAGATTTTCAGCGCTCTGCCTCCTCACGCAGGACAGTTCGCAATTTTTCCCCTTTCAGCTACCGCTGACACATGGCTGGGTGGTTTCCAGCCTCCTCTGTGCACGTTGTTCTGCAAGTGTTTGTCTTAGCAAAGTGCAGAGCCAGCCGCACCTTGCAATTAATAAATATGTGTCAACACTCAGTGCAAGCCTGATTATTATCATTACCCCAGAATGAGAGGGCTGGCACAGCCATGGAGCTGCTGGAGGGCCTGATCCTGCCAGGTGCTCAGTGCTCTTCATTTCCATTGGCAGCAAGGAGAGCGGAGGCCAGGAGGGAATTACAGGATCCAGCTATCCAAGGGGTGATTTTTTATTTAGTCTCAAATTCTAAAAGAGATTATTCCTGTCAAGAGAGAGGAGCAAAGCAAAATTAATAGCCAGGGGCCATCCCCTCAACTGCTGTAAAATAATGCCGCTCACTTAACAGCAATGGATCACTGCTGATTTACATCAGCTGAGAATCCGGGGCTGTGTTGGTAAACATGAAATGGAGATTATAAAAAGAAATTAATAACAGTGAAAGCTAACCCAAAGGCTGAACACGTACGCAGGGATTCCTCTGTCGATTACAGCGCAGCTGTGCCGAGCTCGAGTTGAATTTCTAATCCATCTTGACCCTGACAGGTCAGAGAACTCCCCATTTTATGCTTGGACCGATGCTCCCCTGGAGCCATGGTCACACCGACATACCTGGAGGGAGGATTTGAATCCTCAGGTCTGATTCTGATTTGTACTAATGCCTCTTTTCACTGGAAATGCTGCAACATTTACCTAACACCCTGAGCACTGCTAGAATGATAAAGAAACCACGGAGGCAGCTCTTGAAAAGCGGTTAGTTTCCTGAAAAATGCAGACAGGGTGTATTTTTAAGGTATCTCCACTCTAAAAATATCTCTTCAGGCTAAGTCCTCAGCTCTCCTTGATTTCATCAGGAGTGCAGCATTGCTCCTGCACCAATACTTTGCAGAATTAGTAGAAGTGCCTAACTGGTCTTCAGGTACCTTCATAACTTAAGAAATCCTGCCTCACCAGCAAGCGGGGGATCAGGCCATCCAGCAGGATTTGGCTGCATCCTAAGGAATACGTGGTTCTTGTCAAAGCTGCTGTGTCAGGAGGCTTGAGGATTGAGCAAGAAGGATGGAAGTGAGCAGGTCCTTGACAGAGAGTGGTAGTCAGACATAGTGGTGCTTCCATAAGAGCACAAGAAAAGGCTTTCATTGCCATTTACTCTTTTCCATCTCTGTTGGTCTGAGCATCTTCGCATTATTTAGAGCAAGAGAAGAGCTGGAGTGGGTACTAGTCCACTGACTTGAAGTGAGAGCAATCTCAGAAATCTGCAAGGATTTCTTTAACAGCTGCCTAGAAGGAGGCCTGTTGCTGAAACCCAGTACAGCCCCAGGCCTGGGGACTGCTACTTGAATAAAACAGAAATGGCAGCTCCTCCAAGAGCCACCATTAGTAGAGCGCTCATTACCTCAACTCCCTCTGCCCCTTTCTCATCTATACTGCAGACACTGCTATAATAGCAAGGCCCATTGCTACGAGATAAACACCAAAACAGGCGAACTGTGCCCCGTAGCGAGTTAAAGTGAAGCGTGTTCAGGTGCAGCAGGCAACGCTGAAGAGTCATATTGTGGTTAGAAGAAGGACTCTCTCTTGCATCATGTAATGCTGCAGTCCTTATCCCCACGGTTTCTACAGTCCAGACCTGTCTGAGGAGCATGGAGAAGCACCAGACCTCTCTGCCAGGTGTGGACCTGACTCTCTGCCTCCATTCCTATCTCCAGCTTGTTGGACATTGCTTTGGGAAAGTTAATCCATGAGTTTGACTCACCATGGCTAACTATTGCTATCATCTAGGTCCTCTGCATCTACGATTTTTGTGGAAATCAGCTCTGCATTAAACATTGTTAATCTATCTCTTCATTTTCCAAGCTCACACATATAACTTAGTACCAGTGGTCCCTTCTACGTAATAATACCAAGAAATGGCTTTTCCTAGTTAACCTCACAGTGAAAATTGTCATCCTGGTCCAGGACTATTTTAAGACATGGACCGACAGCTTCCAAGCCCTACTGTTAACTACTGTTAAAAAAAGGTTGCTGAGAGCCATCAGCCAATCCAGAGGCAGTGAAATATGCTGAATAATGTAAAATTTGCATTTCTTACATGATCAAAGCCTGCATCCTCTATGAAAGGCATAGAGGACTATCTCGTATTTTTATAACACCTGTTTGCATTTCAACACAGCAACCCAAGCACGAATCATGTACGTATGGTTGTGTCAGACCTTCTGAGCAAGGCAGCAGGTAAGTGACCTCCTGGAGAGGCTGGGTGCTGCTGTGCACAGCCGTGTCCTCGTGTCCGGCTGCCGTCTGCTCCGGACAGCAGAGCCCTGGGGCTGGCGCTGCCACAATTCATAGCATAGCACTGTTTAGCCCTCGTCATCTACATCTTCTTATCTGCAGGCTGCCCATAAACCACTGAAAAAGCAGTCTTGTAATTTTCCTCCTAAAACTTCTCACTTGAAAAGTCTCTTCTTATGACACCTTCCCAAAAACCACAGCCCAAACTCGTTTATGGTTGAGCTGCTGCAGCACCGATACTGCTCTTTGCTGCTTATGACACCGTCTATTCTTCTTTTAAACTTCTCCAGCCAAAAGGCATCCTTTTCTTCTTTTTTCTTTTGTTTTCTGTTCATACGTTGCTTACCAGAGTTATATTCTGTAGTAGAGTGGGATTGGCATGGAACCTCTGTGATAATGAGAATAGCATTATTATTTTTTAGAGGCAACTCTTTCTCATTCTGTGGTAAGACAGCAAAAGCAGCCACAGCTATGAGTTCCTTCGTGTCTCTACGCTAAATTGCTTGTGGCCAAAGTTAGTTGATTTGTTAGTTCTGCCCTTTAACAGGAAGAGGTATTCTCCCCAAAATTGTGATGGCATAGCTGAAATTCTCCATGGTGCCTTCTTGCTTCTGGATCGCCTGGCCGTCAGTGAGAAACCCGGTTCCTTCACAAAATGGGAGCAGGAGGGACTGTCTTACAGGGAATGCAGAAAGCAGGTCTGCTGCAAATACTGCATGGCTCTTTTTTGGTCACTACTACATCATCTGATGCAGACACAGCCTTGCTGCCTGGGGAACGTGGTACCTCTCCCCATCTCAGCATTGCTTTCATGGACTTTCCCTGACCCCTTGGCCTTGGTGCCTGCATTTGGAGGGCCAGTTCTGCACTGGATCTCAGAGCCACTGGCTTTAAGACCTTGTTTGTGCATTTTGACTACAGGAGCTCGTTAAATGAGCTGATTAAAGCCTAGATCCTCAAAGGTATTTAGGCACTTAAATCTGTTTAAGCCTATTTGATCCCAGTGGGGTTAGGTGCCCCCGTGTTTTTAAGGCACTGGGTGTAGTGTCCTGGTTTTGGAGGAGGAGGAAGAGGGGACAAGGAGCAAAGGCATTTTTCTGCAAAATGTGCGTGAAAGGACTGAATACTGGAAACGAAGGGCGTTAGACCCTGAATTACAGATCTGAAGGTTCTAGAATTAATAAAGAATAAATAGGGGAAAGAAAATTAATGTTTCCCACATTTCTTCCAGCTTCTCAAAATACGCTGGGGCAAACCACACACTTTCCAGCATTCACATGCCTCTTTCTTGTGTCTCATTTGTTCCTTTCCCTCACTGCAGTCTGCCATGGACCACCAGCCCCTGCAGGCAAGGACTGTGCTCTCCTTCATGTCCGGAAAGTGTTCGGTAGGCCCTGGGCAATAAGAACGTGCCTTTCAACACCGGCCAGGTGGCACAAGGATTTACACTGCCCTGAAGCCCCGCAGAGTAGGAAGAGCACAGTGTGTTGACTCTTTGGTATTTGTTATTGTTGGTCTTATGTGCTGGTAAACTGGTCTCAGCTCCTGTTCCTGATGACTGCTGTGGAATAATCCATCTTCAGCTCTGACAAATATCTGAATTTCAGGGGGACTGCTGTGGCTATGCCTGGGCATGACTCCTACCCCAGCATTAATTTCTTCATGTATGAACCAGGCTACTTCCCAGGCACAACCACATGTTAGAAAAACCACTTCTCTGTCAGGAAGGAGCTGAGATGCTAACAGTGGTGGTTTATCCCGCGGACCCCTTTGCTGCGGTTTGGAGGGCTGCTGGTGCTGGCTGCTGCGGGATGTGGCACGGTGTGGGATGGTGCTGGGAGCCCTCACACATGTTAGAAAAAACACTTCTCTGTCAGGAAGGAGCTGAGATGCTAACAGTGGTGGTTTATCCCGCGGACCCCTTTGCTGCGGTTTGGAGGGCTGCTGGTGCTGGCTGCTGCGGGATGTGGCACGGTGTGGGATGGTGCTGGGAGCCCTCTGCTGGGAGCCCTCGCCCACCTCCATGGCTGGACATCGGCACAACCTCCTCATCCAACCACTCTGACAAAGCTCAGCAGTGAAAAGGGTGCATATTATACCTCTGGCAGACATAAATATGTGCTGGTGTTTCCTTTTTCTGAAAACAAATGAACAGAGATATCTGTGGCTGCAGTCTCTGAGTGCGCATGGAGGTGAAGTCTGCAAGCAGCAACAACAGCTCCCTGCAGACAAATTTGTTTCCCTTTGCCAGGCCACGTCCAACCGAAAACAGCCTCTCCCCCTCCGCTACGAGAAGGCAAGGCAGTGTCCACAGAGCCCATTGACGAGGAGCCAGAGGAAGGACTGATTAAGATGTGAGCGAAGAAGCTCTGCTTGGAAGGCATTCCCAGCAGGGGTGCCGGCGGGACATCTGCCCGTGAACCCCGTGGCAGCAGCCGCCTTCCCCGGACCTCCGGAGACGGTGGGAGAATTTCCTCTTCAGCTATTTTCAGGCGGCATCTGCGTCTCTCACCAGCCATGGATGCCACAAGGCATGGTGCCAAAAAATCAGCAGCTTGGCAGCTTCTCTACATGGACTCAAGAAATATATTCTGGATTATCTGTACCATCTGCCTCTCACAGGTGTTCATCTGGGAGGAGGGGGGAGGAGAAGGGCACCTGAGGGCACCAGAATCGAATGGAAAATGTTTTACAGGGCAATACACATTGAGCAGCTGGTGCTGACGGAGGAGGAAGAAGGAGAAAGAACAGATACTAGTTTCTACCTTGGAAAGATTGATATGGTTTCCTGAGCAGTTTCACTGAAACTGGGCAAATCTCTGAGTCCTTACCCCCTGGTCTGCTGGGGGGGACAGGGGAGGTTTGGGGTAAGAATCCCCAGGGTTATGTACCGGGGGGGAGGCAATTTTCTGGGTAAGGTTGGAGAGGAACTATGTGGTGTGTGCCTCGTTTGTGGGTAGGTAGGTGGAAGTTTGGAGTAAGCATCCACAGGCAGGGGGCTTGGGTTTTTTGTCAGCTGTGGCTAAATACTGCCGTCTCTCAGCAGACACCACAAAGGTCTCATCCTCCTTTACTTATTCACGGTTAGGCATTAATATTTTCCTGAAAGTGGAACTCTACCCGTTCTCACAGAACTACAAAGCCACATTTATAAACAAAGATCTTATTTATGAGGAGATGAAACTCTGACAGCGGTGAATGGTTTGCTTTCCACTGCGCTACAGAAACATCGTTTCCTGCCCCTCCCATGAAAAGAATTTGCTGCGGCAGTCCCGGCACAGACTGCACACCTACGTAAACCACGGGCTGCCCACGTCGGCAGCACCGGCACCCACTACCCGCCTCACCTCCGGGGACAGCCACGGGTCAGCAGAAACTGGAGCTCCTACACCTGGGGAGCTCCACGTAACGCCCGCTGAAGGAGGGCAACCGGCGTGCGTTACATCTTTTTTTCAATCTGTCTCAAGGATTTGTCTCGTCTCCCCAGTGAAGCAGGGAAAATGAAGCAGGAGGGTATTTCTGCTGTTTGGAGACAACCTTGGACCAACATTAGGTAGATCTGGCCAACATCTCACCTGGTAGGTGCCTCCTGCTGTCATCCTTGCTGTGGGTCTTGGAGAAGTCATGAAAGAACTGGGAAAGGCCACCACCGCTCTTTTCTCTGCAGCCCTACGTAACCGTTGGTCCAACATCTCCTTCAAAGCCTGCAGAAGGTAGAGGGACGGCTGGGCTTCCAGCAGTAACACCTCCACTTCCATTGCCTTCAGAAGCATTCATGTAAATGGACCAACTTTGCAGCTACTTTTCAAGACATAAGGCTGTGCAAATCATGAAAGAGTTGCATGGAGGGGAAGAAAAATAGAAACCACTCTCAGCTCCTCATCTGCAAGCTGTTGCTACACAAGAAGGCAGTGCAGAGCTGGTGTGAGGAAAAAGATTGTTGTTTCATGTGGTTTCCAGATAACCACCGATAACATATATGATTGTAGCTGACCTTGTGATACCATATTGCTACTTGTATTTTCTTTAAAAGTACAAAAAGCTGTGTGGCCTAACTCAAATGAGACTGGTGGTGGAGAAGCAAGCTCACAGCACCTCTGGTAGCAAGGCTGATGACTAGGGTATCACCCTTCAGCAACAGCTCTCCTCTTGTCTTCCTGTTGTGTCTGTCATCACCTGGAGCACATACTATGGCATTTGACTGTAAAATACGGCCCTTCATCATCAGCCACACAGTTTTCTAATCTCCCAGCCTGAACCACTGGGCTTCCTTTTGCTTCATCTGTGGAGCTACATACGGTATTTTGCAGCACTCCAGCTACCACACAGGGTCTCAGGAGGTGTACAATGCCCACCTTTTTGGTGGGTCCCTACCACCATGCTTCAGACCTAACTGCAAGTTAGAGCTTCTCCATCAGTGGCACCACAAACAAAACAGAGTCCTGATCCAAGCAATTTTAATTGGATACTTATGGGAATAAAGATAAATAATTTTTTAAAAAAATCTTTGCTCTTTCCAGCTAGACCAGGAAAACCCTGACTGAGCTCAGGGATGCTCACAATGCACTCTTGGTACATCAGCTATCCATATTGTACAGGGCTCCAACAAGTTCTGGTTTTATTCAATATATGAAATAACATCAGTGTTTATTTCCTAGTGGGGATTTTCTATTTTTATCACTACATTTTTGTTCTCAAGCGCAGACTAAAAATATCCCAGATGCTAATGGCTGTTTATTGGGAATGTAGAAAGTGGGGAAACTGAGACTTAGAAATAAAATTGCAATCACTTATAGATAAGACAGGGCAAAAGATATTGTCATATTGCCTATGAGTACTGCTCATATGTCTGATGATGTGTATAAAGTTTCATAAAAGCATTAATGTCTTTGGGCACCTTGTCATTTTTAATGCTAACTTTTTGTGTCATTTGATTTTGGGATGAGGGAGCAAGAGCAAACGTCGTATTAGTCCTTGTGAAATGTGCCAGACTGACCGCCTTGGAAACCAGTACTTAATACATCTCTGTGTCAAAGAGTATAGATGCAGTAAAACCCACCCAAGGCGTACCGAGAGGAGCTGCACAAGACTTCTTGTCTATGGGAAGAGAGAGCTGCCTGAATGCTTCCCGGGTCTTGCCCACTTCAGATGCTAGAGAGGGTCCTAGCATAATGTAGGAGAGCCTGTCTCAGTTGAAGCATGGGCCTGTGCTAGCTACTGTAAGCATCCCAAGACGTGTAAGCCACAGTCCTCCAACATTTGTATCAATACCTTGTGTCCTCAGGTATTTTCTGGTAAGCTGTGTCTGGTCTTCAGGAGCGCCTGTAAGTTCTATTGCTACAGAGCTGAATTTTACAGAAGTTTTATGAATACATTTTATAAATGAGATTTGCCCTCTATTACGTTTGCATATATATCAGACAATAAATTGCATCGCTGCTGTGCTCGTCATTAGCAGATGTCTCCCTGAGGTTCCAGGGTCACCACATGATGCACAGACTGGTTGGGCTGATTTCAATCCCAGGGGAAAAAAGAAAAAAAAGAAAAAGAAAGTGATGACACAAGGCTCAATTAATAATGAATTGGAGGACCAAAATATAATTATTGCCAGTCAACAGATGTTGTCGAAAACAGGTCAAATAAATTGAATGCATGACATCTATGTAGTTATTTTTACCAGCTGATATGTTTGGCATAGTATTTCATGCCGTTTTGTTTAAATTTAGCACTATACAATTTCCACAGAGTATGACTACAGTGGACTGGGAAACACACTACTAGGCTTTCAAAAAGTAGTAGCAACTGTATGACATGGTGTTGGGGGGCTTCTATGGGGTTTCTGTAAACGTCAACATTAGGATCAAGGGCATTCAACATCTCAAATGAATGCCCTGGAAATGAATACAAAAACTGCTAATAAAATTTGCAGATGACATAAAGACAATGATGAGGACAGAGTACTCATACAAACTGACCAGGAGCTTAACAATCCGGGATCGTTCTAACAAAATGTGGTTTTATGCAGTGAAATGTACAGTAATTCATTTAGCAACATGGAATCATGCCAAAGTTACAGACTTCATCCTGTTGAAGAATGGATCTGAAAAAGATTATAGCAGAAAAGCAATTCAACATGGACTCCAAAGGCGATTCTTTGATAAAACATGAGCAGTCTTACCCTGGGTCTTCTCAACTGACAATGAGTGAGTAGGACTAAGGAAGTGATTTTACTGGGTAGAACACTGGGGCAAGTTATATTGGAATACAACATCTGGGTTTGGTGTCCACATGTTTAAAGGATATTTGAAACAGGAAAGAGCCTCCAAAGGGAGAGGAATCTTTGCAGCAAGAGGTACAAGAGCTTAGTGCTTTAGCTTATCGAAAGGCATATTGAAGGGACTGAATTATAGCACAGAAGTACCTTTGTTGTAGGCAGAAAACAGAAGGGTTCCCCAGCCTAGTGGAGAAGACTGTAATAAGGACGAATGGCTGGAAGCTGAGGCCAGGCAAATTCTAATTAGAAAACTGAGGATTTTTTTTTTTTTTTTTAATGAAGATGATCAACGACTGGAACACACAACCAAAGGAACAAGTCATTCTCCATCTCATGGCATCTTCAAATCAGGCTATGCCTTAGCCAAATGCAAATTATTCGCTTCATTACAGACATAACCGCAAGGAATTTAATGGCCTGTGATGCACGGGAGGCTATAGCAGATACCTAATGATCCCTTTTCACCTTAACCTCTGTGCATCAATGGATAAAAGGAATAAATTCTGGTACTACAGAGAGATATTGCCAACTGGGAAAGGATGAACTGGTACTCTTGGCATCCAGAGAGAAGTGAAGAGTGCTTCTGACAACCAGAAGCTTGTTGCTTTAGTTATAACTTTACTCTTTAGTAATAATGTTAGAGGGCAAAAAATGAATTTATTTTTGTGGGCATTCCCATTGCTAAATTCTTTCCTACCAGTAGGCTTGGAAAACAAAGTTTCTTTATTTCCTTCCCTCTAAATTTATGCTTTCAATGCATTCATTTAGGCAAATGAATGTCTTCATTTGCTAAGCAAATGAAGCAAATCATCTGGAGGCTCCTATTATTATCTGGGATAAATAGTTAATAGTAAGCCCAGCCCAAAGACCATTGAAATTAAAGGGAGCCTCCAGAGTTTTTCCAGTGGAAGCTGTATCAGGTTCACTGACATTCAGACAGGCATTTTGCAGTTTTCTGGTATCCACACTCAGTCAGTAGAAGAGACTTCAGCTACATTGGCGTAGATCTGGATGCACACCTGGGGGGGCCCATCCGCATTGGTTCAAACTCAGCAGTCTGTAGGCTTTTTTTTCTTTCTTTTTGTTTTTTTCATAAACCACCCAGAAGCTTCTTAAAATGACATAAAAGATTCTGTTACCCATTTTGGAGCAAATCATATTTTGCCAAGATTCAGGTTTCTCTGTAGATACAGTATCTTTTCCTCAGCTAGGAGAGTGTTGACTTCCGTCATAACATTCAGTTTCACAATATCAGTACCAAATAATTTGGGTTTTGAACTTCCCTGTTCCCCCCAAAAGCAAGGGACAATATCCTGGAAGACCTGAAGGGAATTCATCCTAATAGTTTTTCATTTAGCTCCTACATTAAAAATGCCCTTTTCTGAAATGTTTATTTTTGTCTGTCATATCTGCCTCTGCTTCATCCAATCTCCTTGAAAACTCAGCCTTTAGGTGTACTTGAAAAAAATGTGTTTAAGCAAAGTAAAGATCTCGGATGTGGCATGTTAGAGCCAGCTCTAATTCTGCTGATTTCACTGGGAACTGTAAGTCAAATTTTCTCATTATTAATATCCGTAAGAAATTTTTTGATGTAAGTAGCAGCAATACTGAATACTGTACATTAAATAAGTTAAAAAAACATATAATAAGGTCCCTGTTCTTCAGCAGTTGTTTTCTACTACCTGGCTGTTTTTATTATAATGTTCTTGCCTATAGCTGATGTGTAAAAAGATGTAACTACTGTTCTATGTATATTACTCCAGCATACTGCTGGTTCATACTTACCTCTCCTAGCCAGCACAGCATCATAATTAAGAATAAGAATAATATCACATTAAGAATAATACTTTATATACTTCACAGGCAGAAGAATATGGACCAGTATTAGGACGAAGAGGAGATTTACCTAACAGGAGGTTAACTGGGTGACAAGACAAGAGAATAAGAGAGGAACAGGTGGATCCAGGGCACTTGGAGGCTGCACATTATAATAAAGTCTCTAGATAAAAATGTTTTATTTATTTAACTGGCTTATGAAATTATTCATAAATATACACCTATATGTGTATATTTAATACAGATGGAAACTTTGACGATTCATAAAGCCTGACACTACCTATGTTATTCCGTGATTAAAAAAACCCTGTAATATTGCTATGTTCAAGTCCATTCTAAGTAGACCAGCTCTGCTCTTGTTCTCTCTCGCTCTCAAAAAAAGAAAGACCTATAGAAATGCATCATTGATGCACTAACTCCTATGGGGAATATTTCCCAGCTGGGAATGACAAACTGTCAGTAGAAAGTAGATACTTTGGGGGGAAAAAAAAAAAAAGATGCAACAGAAAGGAAGGAGAGTCCACAAAGTGGGAAGCCCATCATGACTGAGAAAACCTGTGATGAGTTCCCTGTCCTGCCTCTGATAGCTCTGTGCCTTGAGGCCATGCAGAGAAGGTCTCTTTGGTGTCCCTGGTCCCCCTCCAGAAGTTCTTCACCACACAGCCACACTGTGAGTCTCTCAGATCTGATTGTAATGAGGAACCGTATCGAGAGTGAGCTGAGTTAGATATGAGAGACAGCAGGATAATATCTGCCTTTATTAGGGGACGGATACTGCCTTGAAAAGCCAGGACATGGATCCCTGCTGTTAGGATATGAACACAAGGATTATTAAATGAATGGGTGTCATAATAGAAATAATAACACTGACCTCTAGTTTTCATCAGTCTTAATGTTGTTCCCTCATTATAACAAACTATTTACCCTTTGGCCTCATTTTATGCACGTGGGAATCAGATTATTGCCTCATAAAACAAAGGAGCAGCGAGATTATCACTTAAGTAATGGCCCCAAACATACTGTTAGCCCGTCGTCACGGGCTGTTGCTGTACAGCAGAGCAGTATAACTCCTTTCATTAGGGCACAGGCCCAGTAACGCGGGCAGTGGAGCAGGTAGGAATGTCACGGGGCGAGCAAGCACAGCTTCCCATTCACCCTCGGAGCAGTCAATCCCCAGAATTTTATCCCTGCAACTTGTTAAACCTCAGAAAGCTTATGGCCATTTAGAAGTGAGGGCTGCTGCCTCCGTGCCAAATTGCTTTATCCATTTTAGATAGAGCTGATTTTTCCTTC
>NW_009615973.1:24953-30106 GCF_000690535.1 Cariama cristata
CTGATAAAATGTTTGCACACTGTTACATGGGGAAATACAGAGCACCTGGGGAAAAAAAAAAAGAGGCCTTGATAATTTAAGAACTGGCATTTCAGAACGAGAATGTCAAGCAGTTTAGATCTTGTTGACGTTGAGCCCTGGGGCTCTTCCTCCCTCCCTCTGTTTCTTGGTGTTTAAAGCAGGCAGAGTGACCCTACGTTCAGGGTGCGCGGTGGGATACCTCTGCTGGGGATCCTCCCGACCAGCTCCGAGCACGCAGCGGTGACCCAAGTCCGCAGAGACGAGGATCTGTGGATATAATGCTGGCATTGCCTACACTTTCGTTTCTGCCGTATGCCGTTCCCCTCTCCTCCTCTGCATTCATTCTCACTGCTACATTTATCTTGGGAGAGAGGCCAATGTAGGCTGCATATTTATTAATCATTCTTACCTGCTTCTCTTTTTGTTCTTTGCTCTCATTCTTTTCTGTATAGGGAGACAGAAAGGCAGCAGCACATCATAGCAGAAGCACTTACACAGCAACTTTTTTTATCCACAGGTGTCAAAGTGCTCTACAAAAGTAAGTGCTAATATAACAATTATCATCACTGTTTGTCAAAGCAGAGGAGGAAGGCTAAGAGAGAAGCCCAAGGGCACACAGCAGGCCAGTGATACAGGGTGGAAGGGACCTTACAGCTTCCATACAGTATGTTGGGTTTTACACCATGTGCTTCTCGAGGCGAGTAGCCTGGTAGAAAGGTCTCTCTTGTCCTTAATCAGAGACATTTTGACAGGCAGAAGACATCCTTTTAAAGAGCAATTCTGAGAGCTGCAGCAGTGCATGTTTTATTGGACAAGCCAGTGCAGCGCAATATTATCTGCACTGTAGCAATAGTCGCTTTCATCTCAGGGCTCTGCAAAACTCCTTCCCAACCGCTGCTTCCCATAGGGATTACGAGGTTGGCTGGGTAAGCAGGCTGCAAAGGGTGCATAGGGATCACGGAAAGAATATGTCCATCAGGAGATTTGGAAAAGGTGACTAAACCCCTGATTATTAGCAACTACCTCTAAACATCTCTCCCTCCCAAAGCCGGGTTTCGACCACCCTGGGTAGACAGAGCTTTCCCCAATTACACAGCCACAGCAGCAAAATTTTTATTTCCCTGGAAGTAGTGGTGTCTGCATAATATCACACTGCTGATTTTTATATCTCAATTTCAGCTTTGTTTATCTTCTGAGAATAGTTATAAAAATAAAATCCAGATCTATTTTTTTTTACGTGATGGTGAGGATGGGAGTCTGGATGTCTCAGGGATTAGGTAATGGGAGAGAGAGACTTTGGCTTGAAGTCACCCATTCAGCTGTGGTCAGGTCAGCCGTGTGTTAGCATTTATATTGTCCGCTATCCCAAGTACTGAGAAGTTGGTGGTCTTTTTCTGATGCGTAGCTCAAAAGGAACACGTTACTTGCAATGTGAAGAGGATTTATCAGCGACAAGGCTGAGGACTACATGAGCATGGAAAATTAAGCAGACCTGAAACTTCTGGGCTGTGCCAGGTTTTCAGTACACTGGAAGATGCTGTGGATAATGCTGACCGTGCTGCACAACTTTTGCAGGTAATGGATCTAGGGAAAAACCTTCATTGCAATCAATCCAGCACCTTCTCATACCAGGTGATATCATCACTTCAAAAGAGGTTGAACACTAGTATTGTTTTCCTTTGATAATAGAAAGTTTCAGTAGGTTAAAGATTTAACCGACCCCTTTTTGGCTCATACCAGCATATGAACTCCATGTAATTTTGTATATTATTATCTCCAGCGAAAATATTCTGTGGTTTCTTTTTCCCTCCTGGTATAAGTACAATATCTATAACGCAGTACTTGCAGCCACTGCCAGGGCCTCGGACAGTTGTGGGGGGAAATGTGAATTAAAAGTGGATTGGAAAAAAAAAAATCCCTTCCTTAATGATACCTTTGTAACTGATTAGATTTGGTAATGGACTTGCAAATGAAGTTTAAACATTAATCTAAGAGCTCAATTAGGTAAGGTATTATGGTGCAGCAGAGATTTTCTCCATTCCCCAAGCAAGTGAAAAAAACCTTGGAAATGAAGACAAAACCAGCTTCTCTTCTTTCTCGTCTTTTGAGAGGTTTAGCAGAGGTTGTTACCGAATTAATGAAATACTATTGATTCATATAGCCTTTCTAATAAGTGAAATGGAAGGGGATATCACTTACATTTCCTGCAGCAGTTTCATACCGCAACTGGTGACACCACTGAACCCCCATAGGCCTGAAAACCTCCAAGAAAATCAGACCTCTCCGGAGGTCACCTGCTGACTGGAGACACATTAACAAGCCATCTGACTTTTTAAAATAAACTCTTAAGATTTCACTTTGCACTGGTAGTCATAAAGTACGCTTTTCAGCATGACCAAGTTACTGAGCCCCATAGTGTTTGCTCACAAAGGTTCAAACTCAAAGTTGCACTTAACCACATGTTTAAATGGATATTAAGCATATTATTAAAGTTAAGTGTGTGCTTAAGTACCGCTCTAAATAGAAATGCTTTCCTGAATCCGGAATAGCAGTGAAGAGTAATTCCTTCCACGGCAGGCCTTGCAGGGTGGAATACCATAACCTAGGTTAGGCAGGAGGTCAGACACGACGGTTGGCCGTAGTCATCCTGTTTGGACCTCCAGCCTGTGAACAGGACGCATCGTCAATCTAATACCAACTTTCCAACTGGACCATGTCCAGCACAAGCGAACAGTGTTTAGAATTATATGAAGGAAATAAAGACAGGTTGGGGTAATTAAACACAGGAGAGATTTTTTTTTTTCCCCTTCACAAACCCCAGCCATCGGTGTTATGGATAACTTGTTCTATTAAAAGCTATCTTGCTACAATGTATTTGAACAATCCTTTATTCTGCTCATTCTATTAAGGTTGCTCTAAAATTATTCCACTGAGTATTGCCAGCAGCTCTGAGACCTTTAGCACACAGCATTAAGTAGAAATTAATAAAAACTTGGCTGAAATAACACATGGCGACTCACTTAAAATGCAATGTCAAGATATTTTACACACCTTTCCTTTTACTCTGCTTTGTTTATAATACTCCTCCGAGAAGCCTGAAAACACTTGATTCTTCCCCCTGGCATTTGGTCCCTTAGACTGTGCAAAGAGAGGTTTCCTTCCATGGCAGTGAGTGAGCCTGGCTCTTTCCTTTTACGAGTCTCAGCTTGCACATTCTGCTGCTTTGCTGGACCATCTCTTCGTTGTGAGTCAGCAGTAGAGGTGTCCCTACCATTGCTCCTCTGCAGCCATGTGATGAAGGGAGTATCTGAAATGCAGAATTGTCAGTCCATATTAACTAATGACTGTGAGACTTTTAAATAGAAACTCTTGGAAAGTAATACCTAAGATTTGCATTCAGGCATAAAAATGTCCTCACAGTACACGAACTCAGGAGATGCTGAGTTTGCTAAAGAACTCAGCTGTCCACCACAAAAGCCATGGTCAGCGAGAGAAACTCGGCCCACGTGTACCTAGTGATGCCTGACAACAAAAGACATCCTTCAGCTACTGCAGGGAGGACAACCTGAGCGGGAGGACCCTTCAGCTGTGGGATGACAGCACTGGTGACACCGCAGGCATACAAGCCTCATAGCATCAGCTGGGCTTATGTAGCGGGGTGAGCCCTGAGCAACCCGGTGTAGCCATCCGAACCATCTCCTTTGGACGTGGGCTGACAGCCCCAGTTGCACCACTTTGCTTGAGCTGGGTAGTGCTTTAAAGCAGGGGACTGCTTGCCTCTTCCCCCATCTTCTCACACTCTGGTGCTTTTGCAACGCGTTCATCACACCTCCTCCCTCCCTCTCTCCGTGACATTTGGCTGCCTCAGGAGCAGCAGGAAATGACTACTTATCGATTCAGTTCTCTCTGAGGTAGCACCAGCGTGCCGCTAGCTTTAATTACACCCAAAAAAAATTCATTTAGAAATGTGGGGACTTTTTATAAGCCCTAAAGTCAGATTCTCTTCTCACCTATGCTGGCATCAGTCAGGAGGATGTTAACAATAGCCAGTGAGATCTGGTTTAAAGTACAGTCTTAAATCCTTTCCAAGTCTCTGAACAGAGAGTAGATACCACTACAGAAGTGTTGTCTCTCAGCAGCCAAACAAAACCACGCTGGAAGTAGTTGCTAGGACCAGCTATTAAAAAACTGTTTCCATTAGTTCAAGGGCTATCTCCTCTCCCAGCATCCTCTTTCCTCCTCACCCAGACCTGAAACCATCCAAAGTGACAGTAGTTGGTGACAGCACTCGTCTCTGTGCGAAAAATATTAAAATCCAGCCCAGGAACATCCCAGAGAACAAAACTGGAATTTCTTGAATTCAGGAAGAAAAAATATCCAGGGAAAATAAGATTTCACAGTATTGTGAAGTGGGGGCCAGGGAGAGCTCCATCCCACTTCACCGATCTACTGAGAGCAAGGCTCCCTACCAGCGTTACTTCATCCATCTTTAAGGAGAAGGGCAACAGCTGTTTAATAGCACTGTGTAACACTTCCTGACAGCTTATGACAAAATGGGAAGTCGAAATGGGACTTTTTTTTCAAATATCATTGCCACTACTTTACTTACCAATTCTCTTTAACGAATTGTGTGACACAGCCCCAAGAGACCTTGCTTGAAGAACAGATCTCCCAAAGAAAGGTACTGTGAAAGCCCTTTTTGACAGTTTTTTTCCAGACTTGACAATTTCCTTGGCATGAGACCCCCTCCCTCACCCTCTCACAAACCCGTGCATGAGTATTGCTCACTTTCTACTTTCCTTTCACCGTTTTTCCATGAGAAGAATTAAAATCCTCTGTGCAAAGATCTGTCTGGAAGTTTTATACCTCAAACACAGTCTTACTAAGATGAATATTCAGGGGAAGCCTGAGGTACTTTTGCAATCTTTGTCCTTCAGCTGCATTTTGAAGTGCTCATTGAACCTGACCTGTAACAGGTAATAGCTATTTATATGAGAAAAGACCCCCTGTTTCACTAAGGTTCCAGGTTCTGAAAGTACCTCAGCCCTCATCTTGGGCTGATGCAAATTTCCACTTCGATATATTTACAGTGATTTGGCCCCACCAGGGTCTCATCCTTTATGTTTCCTTTG
>NW_009615973.1:30123-33221 GCF_000690535.1 Cariama cristata
CTTTCCCTCAGATATAGAGCTCAGACTCTGACCTGCATTATGGGGCCCAACAAAAAGCCACCCACAAGACGGGAGATTGTGCCTGTCCCTTGGCCCATTGCAAAAGGGAGGTAGCATGACTGACAAGTCAGATGCTTGGAGTGAGGTATCACGGGGCAGCTGATGCACGGTACCTTGCTCATGGGGTCAAAAGTGTCCGAGCACTTTTCTATTTATGGGGCGCTTTTAAGACAATGTAGTTGATTTATTTTAGTGTATTTGATTCAGGGCACACTTATGGAGTTAAATTTTGTCCCCATACCTGAATTGTTTATGTGTGTGCGCACCTGTGTATTTTCATATGTGTATATATATTGTAGACACATTGCTTCGGTTGCCTGCTCCTCAGATTCAGGACACAAAAAATCAACAGTTTCATAATTCACTATTAACATTCACAGACCTTTCCACTCTCCTAAACCATAACTGCTCTCTATGTTTTGTAAGATCAGACGACAAGGACCACTGCCTTGTAATGGTGCCTCATAACAGTGAGTATTGAAGTTGGACATCACATTAGACTGCAAAATTGCAGCCAATAATCACGGCTCAAAGCATATCTCCGACATAAGCATAAATACTCCTCATTAAATATTATGGGAGAGGAATATAAAAATCTTACTTGGTCTCTCATTGAGGCAGTAAACAGCACAGCCAAAGCACCTGCTACAAACGGCTCTGTAAATCTTTCTATAAGATATGGCACCCAGCATTGAAGAATTAGTTTGTCATCATGTTCATCTACATTTTGAGGAAAGAAAGAGATTCCTGGGGAACTAAGTCTAAACCTTTCCAGAGGTGCTCAGCCGTGGGAACCTCAGCACCCTGTTCGAGACCTCAATAATTCTCCATATGACTGGAAAGCACAGCTGTTTCCAGTAGCCAACGCAGTGATATAAAACATGACACCTCCATCCTTTCTGAGGCAGATCCCCTGCGAAAGTCAATGAGAATTTGGCATCTGTATCAGCAGCCAGTTTGGCTCTGCGAAATAAGGTATCGGCATGCGGTTTTCAAGTCAGTTGCCAGAAGGGATTTTCTTCTGTGGGAGATGTCCCTGGAAAAAAAAAAAAAAAAAAAAAAATCATGCCAGAGTTTTTGTTAGTTACATCAGTACAAAAACTATGTATAGACCAAGCCAAAGGTTTAGGATTCAAAATATTCCTGTTGGATGGTGTTAGTCCACTGGCAGCAAATTAGCATATTCAAAACTCCAGTCCGGGCAAGATAAACCACACTTTAGCACTCACTAAGCTGATGAAACTGAAGCCTTGCAGGCACAGCCAGGCTTCAGTTCAGCGTTCGTCTCCATGAAAGAGGGCAGACAGTCCTGTGCGGCTCTGCCTGCGCTCCAAGGCAGCCAGATGCGAGGCAGCCAAGAAGCCCTAGCGAGGCATGTGTATTGGATCCAGTGCGGCACAGGCAGTCCTGATTAGTTTTCCATTTCCAGTCTTGGAAAATGTCCTTATCCATACGTGGATTAATTATGCCTCACATGCTCCTTTTGAAATCAAGAAGTAATATCGGCATTTTGCTGCAGCTACAGAAACACCTTTACATTGAAAGTCTTGTAGGTCGGCATCGTTTCTTACAGCTAAGTCGGAAAGGGGGGGGCAAGAGAGAGGAGGAAAAAACTTACTAGAAACATTTCTTAGATTTCATTTTCTTACTGTAAGCTATGGACTTATATTTAAAATAATTAAACCAAAAATATAACATAGGTAGCTCACATAGGGCTCCTAAATTTATACTGACCGCATAAAAAAGACCGGGCAGTAAGGGATGCTAAGTATCTACTATAGCTTCAGTACTCAGCACTTTTGAAAATCAGGCCACTTGTTTTAGGCAGCTGAACAGGCACATTGGAAATGGTGTGCCTTAATTAGTTCCCCAAAGTTACATAGATTATTAGAAAAATAACTAAAGAAGCATTTTTATTCAGGAGGCAAAATATAAAGCAGTGTTAAACTATTAAGCGTAATTTGCATGAAACGTGGTGAGCACACACAACTCCCTCTGTTCGAACTTTACAGCCTTTCTATATAATATACTATTAATAATTTTCCCCTTGTAATACTCGGTAGGTTTCTCTTGCTTTGGGGGATATTATGTGAACTCTTTTGTAGGTAAAATGACAACTGCAAATGAATGGTAAGATTGTGTAGCTGAGTGGATAAAATACTTTAAATTATGGCACTATGATAAAGACACCTCTGCAAAGGTTGCAAATCATTTTTCATTTTAAGGTCAGTGTTCACGCTTCCACTAACATTTTTAGATAGGTTTAAGAACGAGGTTCATTCTGTTTAAATGTATCACAGGGCTGTATCTGTAGAAAGCTTTCTGTGCCTGCAGGGAGCCTTGCTCCTATTCCGTAGCAAGGGAAGATACAACCCTCTATCTGGGAAAGCTCCTCAGGAAATTCTTTAATTTGACACTGAAAATTTTGAATCCAATCCAGATTCTTTCTCCTCCAGCTCAAGTGGCAGGCTCTTTTTTTCTAATCACAGGCCCAGCTTGCACTAATAATGAGGGTCACAAGCTTACACATACGGAGGAGGATATTTTACCTTAGAAAAATATCTTGTGAGAGATTGCTGGATTTCAAATTTGGGAATTTTCATGGAATTTATACAGAATTATGCAAGCGCTTAGGGTACTGTAAAATAAATCTCTCTCAAATGTACCACTACAATATTAGGCGATTCGCCTTCTACAGGACTGTCTGCACTAGGAATGTCCATTCTAAAGACCGGCTCGGCTGCAGTACTGCTTTGGGAGGCTGCGCGCAGGGACAGGCAGGACTTGGTCTCATCATTCTGCCACGAAAACCTGCTCTCGCTACTGCTGTGAAACCAATACAAGTTTTCCTTGTGGCTTAGCTCCTTAAAAGCTGATGTTAGTTTTTGTCTTGACGGATATAATCTGAAAGCTGCGATTTCCTCGGCATCCTTAGGGAGAAATGACTTCAGGAAGATGCTCTGATGGCTTGGGAATTTTTCCCAGATTCTGCCCTCAGTTGACTTCTGAGAGAAAAGATTTTAAAAAAAAGCAAAAGC
>NW_009615974.1:0-413 GCF_000690535.1 Cariama cristata
TAGCCCTTAGCCCTTAGCCCTGAAGCTGAACCCCGAACTGGAATGCCTGAATCCGAACCCATAACTCCTAACCCCTCACCCTAGTCTTGTAATCTGTGACTGTAACCCTACTGTGTGCTGTGAACCCCTTTTGTGGGCGTAGTGTAGTGCTTGGTGCGATTTTAGGGGTTTTTGGGGTACTTCCGGGTTTAGTTTGTATTTGACGACCAATATGGCAGACTTCCGGTGTCCAACATGGCGGTTCCGGATGTTATCGGTGTGGTTCCGGGTCGTAGGTTGAGTTAGAAATCGAGTTTTCGCATTTAAAATGTATTTCCGGTAAAATGGCCGGCGCTTCCGGGTTTCCTGGAGGACTTCCGGAAACAAACGCTGGAGGACTTCCGCACCATAGAGATGAACTTCCGGATCATAGA
>NW_009615975.1:0-9100 GCF_000690535.1 Cariama cristata
AAAAATTAGACTTGAAGATAACACATGTTAGGCCATAGTTTCCAACCTGGCATTTGCTTTCAGAAATGCTTCCGGGATCTTGACAACCCCATAAGAGCTTAAAAAGAAAGATTTTTTTTGTCCTCACACATGATACTGTAAGACGTTCAAGTATAGTAGAGCTTAAGAACCACTGTGCCCTGAAAATCTACTTCTTCCTTTCCCCTCATCTTCTTGTACTTGTGTTTCTTGCCTAACAGTTGTTAAGAAAAGAATGAGCTATTCCATTTCAACCCCTTCTGCTACAGTTAGTGGGCAATACTGTTGTTCAAGTGAAGTAAATTGTTCAGTTATACAACATATAAAAGCTGAGAAAAAAAAAAACAAAACTAACCAACAAACAGAGCTTTAAAGGGCCATTATAAGTTGAAGAGCAACGAACCGAGAGGAATTTGGACTCACTGACCTCTACATCCAACACATTTGGTCTTAAAACAAGAAAAGACAGAACACAGACAACCTATGTGCCAAGAATGGCTTTTGATCTAGTATGCTTCCAGTCACATTATGCAAATAAGACTCTTCACAGTCCTGCTGTTCCACAGCCTGGAAGGGAACACTGCTCATTTGCAACTGCACTTCCTCTGCACATATAATAACCAATTTAAGATTCATTTGGTTCAGGAGACCAAGATGCCCCCACATTAATGAAGTCAAGTGTTTGTTTTTATGAAACCACGAGATTAAAGTCAACAGTTAGAACCACAGTCAACTGTATGATGGAAAAGGGTCTCCAAAAGTAGTAATAAAGTTCCATATATTTTTAAACACACCTTGTTTAAAAGTCACAAGCAATATGAACTCAGCAAGGTGTCCAAGAGTGAAGCCGCGCTCTTTCCATCTCACATAATTAACAGCATTAGACCAATTCACATCTCTGGAAACTAATCTGCAAATTATGTCCTTCAGTATCTGCCCATCTTCTCTATAATTTATCAGTACAGTTGTTTACCAAGTTATGTTCAGTGGCCTTATTGTAATCAGGATAACGCAGAAGTGAACAACAATCTAAGCCCATCCCATCCCAGGGTTGGCTTGCTTACTGTTACTTAAATGAAAGTTCAAGTGTTCAGCTTGCAGATCCATTTTTTAATAGAGAACTGAACTTCTGATGAATTTCTGTGAATTTATTTCATATTATGAAAACTAATACATACCTTCTGGTGGTTCATCATGAAGGTATGATGGGACTTCCTGTTGATTTTTGTCCGTTTGATTCATTATTGCCTAAAAAAAGAAATTCAAATATGCTATACATCTTTTCTGGCAAAGCATAAATGTAATCCATGAATCCAAAATTAATGTAGTTTCAGTTCCACAAAAAAAAGGAACTTCTTTTTCATTACTAGATAAGCTAGCAGCTTCTGCCAAACTGCTGCTCTTTTTATTATCTGACTGTGATTTGCATTCTTCAGCCAGACTCAGTACTTGACCAAGGAGCCCTCTACCAGGTCAGCAGGCTTGGTGAGAGCTGCTACCCCACACCAAGCGCATCTCAAACCGAAAAAGCAATCAGGAAGAAAACCAGCATGAAAAGAAAACAAACATAAGCTGTTACATGGCAGTGGCTAAGTACTAAAAAAGAAAACCTAGTGATCATAGAGGTGGCGGGCACTAGAAAAACAGCAGCAGCATGCTTATAAGATCTGTTAGTACCTGGAAAGCAGTAGGTTAAAGAGACAAGTCCTTGCAGCAGAATTTTTTGAGTAAATGCCATGAAAACAAGATGGAAGAATTGTAAAATGAAAACACTCCATTTATCTTCTAGCAGTATTGCATACACAGTGCAGTGATGGCAGCAGAACTAGACTGTTTTAACCCTACACAAACTTTCCAAAGAAAACATTTCAGAAAGAAGATTTCTTTACACCAAAAGCCGTTTCCTGGAGCAGTTCTACAGCAGCAGTCACTGATAGTGAGGGGAAGCACAGGAGAAAGTTCAAATCAGCAGCTCTGCTTACTGCATTTTCTCTTTGGAGGGGAAGAAAGCAATGTCTAGTCCAGGTTTCCCTCCTGCTTTCCTCTCCCACCAAAGTGTGCCTCGGTGTTAAGTCCTGCCTCCTCCCTTGAACCCTCCTGCCAATCCTGCTTTTCCTCCTCAGCAGGCACTGAGGTCAGGAAAAGGAGAAAGAAAACCAAGTTGCATTATACCACTCAGCATCCTTCTATCTTCTTGCCAGTGACCTCTTAGTTCCCTTCTCCCTGCACAAGCCTTTAAATCATTTAATTTCTTCCAGGAGTCACCAACCACCACAAAATTCCACGCTCTCTTGCCGTGCCCAGATCTCTCTTTACCTCCTCTGGGTGAGAAAGCAGTGGCTGGGATCTGAAGAAGAGATGAGGAGGCAGAAGCAGAACTTGAGGGTGGGAAGACTTACCTGGAAAGCAACAGCTAAAACACCCACAGTACAATTATGAAGTCAAAACATCACAGTAAAATCCAGCACCCACACACTAAATGATAGATCTTTGGATGAGAAGCAAGCCTAAATTGAATATTAAAAAGAGTCCACATGATCGGCACTAAGGGTATCAGTTCATGACTCAGAAAACATGGGTACCTTTACACAAGAAGCTGAATAGGAAAGCGCGCAGAAAAACCCTACTACCAGGATGGCTGATCTGATGGCAATGCTGAACAGGTACCTCTCAAAAGCCAGAAATGCAAACGTGGAAACTAAGAAACAGGAAAGTGAGTAGCAGCACATCAAGATGGAAGACTGAACACATGAGTGCTAAGAGGCAATTTGAAAAAGTAACAATTATAGAATTCCTTGTTCTTTTATTTATTCACAAATCAGTATGTCAAAAAAAAAAAAAAGAAAAAAAGAGTCTGACCGATCACAGGGAGCAACTGAGGGCAATCAGGTTCTGAGAAAGGACTCAATTCAGATACTACGCTACTTCTTTGCATTCATCTAATGCAAGCCGGAAGAAATACAAGGATTACATCCTCCTGATGTGAAGTTACATGTAGGTTGTTGCTTTTTTCCAACTTGAAACAAAAATATCAAGCACTAAGAAAGAGAAGGCAGATGCTGGATAAGAAACTGACAGGCCTGACTATCTGATCAAAACATCTGTACAAAGATGAAACAACTATGTTTCTACTTAACATGTGGCCATTTTGTTCATTAAGATGATTATTCTATTAGGAATTTGGAAGGGGGTTATTTGCTGCATTAGGGAAAGTCCTAAAAAAAGTAAAAGAAAAGTCAGAACCTAGCAAGTCTTACTTCAAACAAAGGAATAAAAAAAGTGATCAAAACAGTTTTAAAGCAACTCAAGGGAGACACAAATGAGTTAAGCCAGAGATAAATTAATTTTCATAAAGAACTACCTCCGCTAATATATTTGTATCTAGCTGGCATATAACTCCCAAAAGAAACCTAGATTAAATTGCTTGTTTGAGCTTCCAAAAAGTTTCTGTCAACAATTCCTCATAAGAGGCTCAGAAAAGTTATTTAATCTTATAAGGAAAGACAAAATACTGTCAGCGATTATCAACAAGTTTAGAGGGGAGTTGGAGCAAGTTACCAGTTTTGAACATGGCAGAATGCCAGAAAGCATCAGAAGGCTCCACACAAGTTTTAGTATTTTCTGCTATTAAGGAGATATTGGACACAGCAGCACTGACAGCAGATACAGCCCTAATGAAGTACCGACGATCTGTTGTGCTAGGCATCATACAAGTAGTTAATTGAGATGAGACTTGTCCAATGGAGAGAGTCAGAGTAAGACTGGCAAACAGCGCAGGTAACAGATGCTTTTTTCATAACTCTCCGTAATCTAGTTTAGGCCACTGTCAGATTCGCCTGCAGTTCCTGCAAAGCTAAATGAGCAAAGCAATGTATTAGCAGAGGAGTTTCACAGCAGAATTTCTTGTTCAGTGATAAAGTATTTTAAAAAAATCAAAACCAAACATCTAAAATCACAGCACTACATTAAAAAAAAAAGAGATAAGATTAGGCATTCCGTCCCCTGCTACATTCCCTAGAACCTCAAGGTTACGTAATTCTTGACCCCAAGCTACTTTTTAAAAGGTAGACTGGAATATTACACAATATATCACTCACATGCAACGATTTAACACAACTGCAACTCCTTCCAAACCACAGAAATATTTCTCTCTTACAACTACGTGGACCACAGTGGTCTATCTTTCACAGCCCAGGCACTGGTAACCCACTGCTATCAGACCCCAGAAGTCAATGGAGTACTACACGGGCCTGAGAAGAGCAGCTAAGGGAAATACATGACTGTTGGTAGGACTGAATTTGTTCTACACAGAAGGGAGCCTTCAGGGGTCAGTCAAGCAGAAAGAAAACCAGTGTATGATGTGTGGTTCTACAGGTGCCTGGAAGCACTCCAGGGATGCTGCAAGAAACGTGTGTAACCAGCCTGTACTAGGTTTTACTCACTGTTCTCCTACTACATGAGTGCAAGTGAAAACAGAATCACACCAGTGTCAGAAAAGGCTCAGACTGACCTGAAACAGAACTTGGCACACAAGAGCTCACAAAGCGCAATTCAAGTCCCTTTGTTTTTCTGTAGAAGCTCTCCAGCAAATCACAGAATCAAGACTGAGATCCAACAAAGGACTTCAGCAGAAAATTCTCAGATATCTAGGTTATAGCCTGCATCATGCATCGTTGTATCCAATTTAACATGTCAGGAGACTTAAGAGCCTCTGAAAACCCTAAACAGGGTTGTAGCATATCTGGTGAACAGAAAATAGTATGCAGAGGAACATATTTCTATTGACTGGAAGTCAAAGGCCTAGAATAACTGCTTGATGGCAGATGACTTCATCCAGTCTTCAGACGAAGAGGGAGGACATAGAATTTTTTTCTTTAAAAACTGGAGCTAGAAAATCAGAAACCACTCACTAGCTTTTATGTAATACCATCAAGGTGAAAGCACTCACCTACAATTCAATGCCTCCTTTCTCTATTAAGGTCCAAGCTCGTATGTCCCACTTTGCAGTAGAGTCCTCTGGTCACCAGACTGCAGTGTATCCTAAGGGAGGTTCCTCTTTCCACTCCCTGCTGAAGGTGTGTCCCCACAAAGAAGAAGAAGAAAGCAAAGTTAATGAGACCCAACAGAGATTACAACTCAGCTAACACCTAAGGCACTGATCTGGAGGTGCAATGATAAGACTTTTGTGCAGAGAATAAGGTTATTCAGACACAGTATTGATTAAGGAACTTTAGAAACTTAAGTTGGAAGCTGCAGATTCAAAGTCCCCTATGCACTGAATCATCAGTCACAATTACCACCAGTATTGCAAGTGCATGCAACAAGGCAAAAAATTTATCAGAAGCCTGAACTTTGGAACTTTTCTGAAGAAGATTCTGAAAAATGTATCAAAGTATGGTAAGACTGGCCAAAAAAAAAAAAAAAAGGGGAAAAAGCAAGCAAGCAACTAGATCCTTCTTTGGCATTTTCATCCTGTGACACCCAATTCACAGTGTCTTGCATCACTGGGGAAAAGCCTCCAGCTTCATTTAACACCTGCATTAAACGATCACATGGAATGAGGTAGGATCTCTGTGAGTCCTGGCAGAACTCACACAGACATTCATGAAGCAGACATGGAGCGTATCAGTGGCACTCTTCAGTTTCCTTCTTCATCTGTGCAGATGAATATGTAAGCTTTGTGTTTTCTTATGTTAAGAAGCAGAAGCAAACTCGGATCTCAAAAGAGGTTTGAAACAGGAACACATGTAAACTACTTTCTGTTTCTTTTCCCCTGTGTGCTTATGAGAGTGCTAGTCATTCAAGACATGAGGGATAACTTCTCATCTTTTTTAAGAACACATTAAAATATGTATCAACATTCATACCAAAAAAATAAATTAAAAAAAACAAAAGTCACTCTTTCAGTTGGTTTTAAAGAAGAAAACACACTTTCATATTGTCAGAATATGAAATACATAAGAAGCTTCAAAGTTTTACACAGTTGTAAAGAAAAAAGTGGTTTAGAAGATGACTTTTAATTCAAGAGCTACTTATAACATTAACACTGTTATAGGACCATGAATGAAAGCGCTAGGAAGCTCTACAGATAATGGTACAGCCACACATACATTTGTATCAAAGCTGATTAAAATAAAACTTTCTTACCAAATATATTCCTTTGTGAAGATTTCCAGTTAGTTGTTTCCACAAAATTATTCTGCATACACCTACAAGAAAAGTAGGTGGTTAATGACATCTTACGGCACAGCGCTATTGTCACATATCTGCCATGGGTGTACAGTGGGAATCCTAAATACAAAGCCCCACAGTAGCAGAGAAGCACACTTGCCATGGCCTTAAGATGCCAAAATTTTATGAGATTTACCTCACCAAAACACTGATTCCTTCTGTGTTCTTTGGCAATGTAGATAACTTTATTTGCTCCATATGCTGTTATGAGGATTACTATGGCATGGTAATCAATATTGAGACACAACCTCTCCTTAACGAGCCTGCAGTTCTTGGACAGAAATTTATGTAAAATTTTAGCCTTCCATTGAGAAGTGAGCTCTAACCATTACAGACGTGTGTGCAACTTCCCGAGCTTCAAATGATGCTCTTGATGTCTTTCTGAATTTACAGACAAAAAGCCCTACTGTTTCGGCACAGCAAACCTGGCCCAAGCAGCAGCCAGTAAAAACTGGCTTGTTTCAATGCCACTACTCATATATTTGCAGGCAGCAACAAAACTACCCAAGGATGGGGCCAATTTCAGTTGGCAGCATAACACTGCTCCAGAAGGCTGCAGCAGCAGCAGACAGTGCTGGAACTATTCACCTGACAGAACTGCAAACAACGCCATCGCCTCATCTTAGTCCACCTCAAAAAAATTATCTTCCTTCTGCCCACCAGCTATGCAGTCAGAAAGCTTGGCTACAGAGCTGATGGAAAACAAAACAACCCTTGCCACGTGCACGGCTCTCCTTCCCCTCTTTCAGTGGCTGCAGCAGATTTCAAAATGAACCTGATGTGTTTCATGTACCTGAAAAAAATTATTTTTAGGGATGATACTTTAAGAAATACATTTTTGGAAAGAGTAACAGTGCTCTATTCTCCAAATTAAACAAGGAAGTAAGTGTGAAGCCAAAAAGGTAATCCCACCCATGGCTGCTCTTCAGGGTACTGCTTCAAGCTGCACAAGCAACCCCTGACTATTAGCATCCCTGCTTTACGCCTCGGATTAGGGCTTTTAACATGTTACAGGTAAGAAGGCTCAGTGCTGTTACTTCTCTCAGACATAACCCTCAGAGCACAGCCAATATGGAAATGTGTTTTTCAGTTAGTTAAAGCAAGGGAGATGGTTGACTGAGCTTCTGCAAGAAGAAAGAGTCAACGCTAACAGTGCTAAAATCAAAAAAAACCAAATCTGGGCATGTAGAAAGCATGTACCTAAAAACCAAGAGCATAGCTGACATTTCAACAAGCCTTCTGTTTAAAAGCCAAGTTTCAAAATTCAGATTTGTATATAAAGCAAGACTGGCTTGGAAGCGAGCATGCCCATTTCAGAGGGGAAAAAAAAAGAAGACACAGTTTTCAGGGAAACACTACAAAAAGTTGATCAGAAGTTTCCAGGTGTGAACCATGGCTTACTTTTAAACCTACAGCAGGATGGGCTACAACACCCCCCAAAAAGACACCAAGTCTACCATAAGAAATATCAACAACAGGCTTGCAGCATGCAGGGTTTAGCACACAGCTGGGAAGGTAATGGGACATATCCGTATTAAAAAACAAATACACACACCCCACAATTAAAGGCAAAAAAGGAGGTGTATCTCCTGCAAAAACAACACCTTAACTTTGCCTGGGACATTACGGCATCGTTATCTGCCTATAAGAGAATCCAGCATTTCTCCATCACCCTCAACTAAAGTATAGATCAGGCTCCAGAAAGGGCTCTAGGGAACACCTGATGTCGGCAATCAAATTTTCTCCGAAGCAAGGATTCACAAGATACCAAATCAAAGGCAGCAGGAACCTGAATTCCCCTTTTCTAGTCCTCCAAAACTGGTTTCTAGAAATGAAATGGTAAATTCCAGAAAGGCACAGTGCACAGCTCCAGGAAGGCCACGGAAGCTCCATTTTACCAGTCTCGTCATCCTCTGCCTCCTGCTAGCTGAGCTGTCTAAAGCAGAGCCTTCCCCATTTCTTCCAATGCTTTCCCAATGCCCGAGCTCCACACCTACCTCCCCTCTCCTTTTCTAGGAGACCTACACAGACAAAACCTGACAGCGCCTAACAGCCAGAGCGATAAAGCAGCTACTGAACTTCCTTGCCACCCTTGCTAATGAAATAATGAGCTTTTCCCCTAGCATCCACCACCTGTTTGTTGGTTCCTACTTGAGATTTAGAGCTGTTCACTTGCCAGATAACGACCACCTTTCAGTTTGCACTTTTGCAACACAGTCCATTTCTATACTGAGGAGGCAACACCGACTTTACTGAATGTTTAACCACAGCTTAACAGAAAGCTTTAAAAATAAAAGTCTGGATAGTATTTACTGAGCAGTCTTAAAATTGATGTGCATACAAACCAGTATTTATATACTCAATTAAGCTATCTGGTATGTACCCTTCCAACCATAGAGAGACATGCTGCCCGAAGCAACGCTCTGGACGGAGTGAGGCAGGCTACGTGCGCTTGGTAATTTATCTTCCTTACGGAGCGATATCCTGATTCAGAGTTCTCATTTTCAGTCCGGTTAAACAAGCAGAAGGAAACATTTAATCGCATCTGCAGAGGCTGCCTGTGAGCTTCGCACAATGACCAGAACCAGCTGTATGGCTAAAATAACTTGCATTTATTTTCAGGCCACACCACATAAACGCCTAGGCTAGGTGAATGCAGAAAGCTAAGCTGCTCCCAAACAGTTTACAAAAAATTACTCCATCAAGGCGGACTTGAGAGAAATGGATGAAATACAGAGCAGGCTAAATACAGGAAACATCTAAATACAACAAAGTTTGAAAAGAAGGGAAAAAAAGCCCACAAAACAAAGCTTCTCCTGGCACGGGGAAGCTCACGGGGGAGAACAAGAGC
>NW_009615976.1:0-1226 GCF_000690535.1 Cariama cristata
CGGTTTTCTTCATCCTTCTAATGAGAGACAGACACCAAGTCGTGGGTTTCATGCTGCCAGCTCTGGGAAACCCCCCTCCAGCTCTTCGGACGCCGCGCCGTGCCACCAGCCAGCACAGCAGATCCCCTGGCAGCTCCCAGGGCATGCGGTGCCCCTAACAGCCTGACGGTTCACGTGCTATTGCTAAACCACTGTAAAACCCCGCTGTAAAGCAACCTGAATGGGCAGAAAATACAAAGCAGACCTGCCCTCCTGTTCAGCCTCGGAGAGCTGCCTTCAGAAAGGTCAAAAACCAGCCCCCTCGCCCAAAAGGAGTTTCAGATCCGCTGGGAGCCGGGCTGCAGCCCAGCCCTCTGCCCCGGCGCCCGCTCCAGCAGCCTGGAGCCAAATTAAGATGAGATAAAAAGCATCTCGCTCTTCAAGACTGATCTCCTCCTCCCCTCGCACCCCGAGGCAGCGGGACCCCCGCAGCCAGCCCAGCTCCATGCTGCTCGAGGTCTGGATCCCCGACTCCTCCGGGCGGGAGAGCCCAGGTTAGAGAGGGGGGATGCAGACGGAGAGGACTCTCCAGCTGCATCCAAACACCCCATCCTACTCGTGCTTGGCTGCTGAAGAGAAGCGGCAGCACCCACCTCAGCTTTGGCCCAGAAATTATCTTTATTGACTCTCTTGATTTCGGACATTGCATTTGTCTTCTGGTAGACAGAGCCCTGCGGGGAGGCAGAAGGCAGCACGTGTGAGCGGCAGTCACGGAGCAATCACAGGTTTTTTGCATTCCTCTGCAGAAATTTGTCCCCGCAACTTTCTGGCAGCTTTCTCCTGCTGCTTCAGGACCGGCCGGACCCTCTTTGCCTCCCCAGCCCCACGCAGCCACCGGCCAGCAGGCTGGGTTGAAAGGGTCAACGGAAGATATTTAGCACGGAGAATACAAGAAAGAGGCACTTTGTGATGGAATATAACAACAAAGCCAGTACGGTCTCACGTTCAGCATAGTCTGCGATGTTTTAGACCTTACTTTAACCTGATGCTTGCCCTCGGGGCTGGCTAAACCCCAATAACGTGCATCTTGCCAAAAACGGAGACTTCCAGCCTGGTTTTCCTCTTGCCTCAAGCACAAGTCGGGTTGTTAAAGCACTGGAGAGCCCGGACCGGAGCGGTCAGCAAAGAAGTGACCAGGACACACGGGAACCTGGCACTGCCCCACCAAAGCAGGGCCGGGGGGAGAG
>NW_009615976.1:1257-4686 GCF_000690535.1 Cariama cristata
GGGTCTCACCCAGCTCCCGTTTGCTCTTTGCCCACAGCTCAGAGCGGGGCCAAGCGATTCAGTCGCAGAGCATGTGCAGCTGAGCTTCACCTTTATGCAGCTGAGAAACTTCACTTTCTCGGCGTTTGTGTTAAAAAATCACCTTCCTCCAGAACGTTTCCACACAGACAGAAAGGACGCTGCTGAGACCTGTGGCCTCGACACCTCGCAGCACCAGGGGAAACCTCCGTTTTTGCTTGCAAGCGTGTCAAAACGCCGCCGCAGCAGCACCTCGGCTCCACCGCAGCCTCGGAGGAGCCCCGGGCCTCGCAGATATTCTGCAAATTTGAAAAGCCGGAGCTTTTGTGTCTCTAAAAACCTGAATAGAACCGGAGTGAATCAGTCCCGCTTAACAAAACGGCTGAGCCTACGGAGAGGAGAGCTTAGGCCTTGTGTTTGCTGCAAGGACACCTTGGCCCTGCCACCGCTCCGTGCCCTTGCCTCGATTCGCTCTGCCACAAGCCAGAGAGAGGAACCAGCCCTGGGCGAAATGGCTGGCGACTCCACGGCCACGTCCGAGCACAGGGATCCCCTCCCGGCACGGGCTGACGGCGCTCCCGGACTCTGCCCCTGCCCAACTGTGAGCCCAGAGGGACCAGAAAGCCCCCAGGGAGCCAACTCACCACGGGAGCTTGAGGGCCCGAGTCCTGGAACTTGCTGCTCTCCTTGTGGAAGTTGTGGTTGGCCCCAGAGGCCTTGGCAACCTTCTCCATGATGAGTTCGGGCTCCACGTCCTCCTCTGCGCGCGCGTTGATGGTGACGTGAGCCCCCTGAGCAGGGAGAAAGCCAGCACTGCAGTGAGGGGGTGGCACTAAACCCACCACCCTGCTTTGACAGGTCCCATCTGCACCCCCAGAGCCCCCCAAGGGAGGGGAAAGGGCTCAGCCGAGAGAGAGAGAGGTCACCGGCCACCCGGAGATAACACAGCGCTGGGAAAGCAAATGTTCTTTGGGGGAGAAAGAGGCTTGTTTCACCTCCTCTGCAGCCTCCAGAGCTATTTTTGACTCAAAATCAGGCTCCCCATCCTCTCCTGGCCATGGTCCTGCCCGCAAACAGACGCCTCTGGGACACCCCAAAGCTCCCACCCGGGGAGGACGCGATGGAAAGAGAACCGGACCTTTAGGAAGTTCGCTACGGTGCTGACGTGGTTGGCGCAGGCTCCTTTTCTCACGTCGTTCACGCCTTCGCCGGTCTGCAAAGAGAAACCACGGGCACCGGCTTACCAGAGTCCCATCCCACGGTGGTCCTAGAGCGGCAGCACCTTGATCTAAGCCTGCAAATCACCCACGCTGGCCATGGCGAGGGCTTCACCGGGGCTTATGGCACAGAAAAAGACCCCGCTCTGCAGCGAGCACTGGGCAGAGGGACACGGCGACCCTCCTGCCCAGGAACAACAGCCACGCCACGAGGGCTCCAGGCTCCTGCCGATCCCCAAGCGCTTCGCTCAACCCATCCTAGATGGGTTCAGAGCCGTTCGTTTACCGGCAGCGTCACCGCCAGCCGAGCGAGTTACGTGGCCAAAGGGATGCAACGGGGAAGTGAATCCGCCCAGCCTCGGTTTGCCCGTGTCCACGGGGCTCGGGCTACGCACCCACGGCAGTGGGCATGGTACGGCCTCGGTATTGTAGCTTGATGGAGGGGATACAACATGCTGGCTGCCGAGCGTTCGGCAACTACAAGTCAAGAGAGAACTGAAGGGAGAAACAGTGATTTATCTCCACCAGGTCCCTCCTGGGAAAGGCAGAGGTGTGTCCCCACTCACCCAGTTGATGAGGACGTATTTGGGCAGGCCAGAGTTGGGATCCTTCACCCTACAGAAGGCATACATCACCTTCCCGCTGTTGAGCTCCTCCACCATCTCCTCCAGGCCGCCATCTGCCCCAGGAGAGAAAGGAGCGGGCGTAAGACAAGCAGGTCACGTACACACGGTGGGAACGGCCGAGCCTGCCGAGGTTGCAGCCTCCTAGCTGTTTACGTCCTGGAGACGTCTCCTGTTAGATTTGGAGTTGCCCTACACCAAGAGCATTTCAGACCCCTCGTGTTTACCCTAGTCCTTCCATCACCTCCTCATTTACGCAGGAGCCCGCTCCCACCACCCACACCCCCGTCCCCAGCAGCCTTTGGAGTTCCTCTTCCTCAGACCTTCGCCGCCACGAGCACGAATCCACGCACGGCAAGATCCCGGGTCTGTAACGCAAGTCAAGTGACGACGGAGAACAGAGAGGAGATGCTCACGTGCCCCAGACTAATGAGAGGCTTTAACCAGAGCAGGCAGCTCCAAACTCTGCCCACAGGTTCCTACACGAAACCGTGCTGTGAGGTCTCCGGCGAGCATCTCACGGCCAGAAAACAGCTCAAGGAAGCTTGGAAAGGTCTGGAGAAGCAGCGGAGGAACTAGCTACGCCTTGTTCCTGTCCCACCTTCTAAGTCCGGTGGCGGCTGCGACGAGCCCTGCTTCGTCAAACGGGAAGTAGAGAAGAAACCGAGAAACTGGTACCGGCCAAGGTCACGCTCACCAGCCGCAGGGGGAAACTCCTGCCCTCGCTGGCGGAGGGACCCACGGGGCCGCTCCAGGCAGGTCTTTGCGGGGGCTGCTCTCCGCTACGAGCTCGGGGATGAAGGGGGAGAGCCCACCTCTGCACAGAGGAAAACAAGTTGTGCAAGGCTGAGCAGACGGGTTGTGCAAGACGGGCGAGCGATGGAAAGTGCTACGTTGCCCCACGAATCGCAGCATCGTTCCCACTAGAAGTGTGTGCCAAAAAACTACCGGAAAAGGAGGAGAAACACAAAAATATGTGCTCTCGTTTAAAAAAAATTCCCACGGACCACGATTACTCCTACTTTGGTTTGTCTAACCCTTGAAAAGCAGAAAATGAGCTACTGCTTCGCATCAAACACCAGCAGCAACTGCACAGCCGAGCCTGTTTCGCTCTGCACTGCAGCAGGACCCCAGATCATTTTCCTCTCTGCTATTAAATATTTACGCTTTGGCTCTAAATTTGTCACAGCGGTTTCCAAGCCTGGCAGAAAAATTTAAGGCTGGCTGACGGGAGCCCTCGCCGGGTGCCGGGAGGGCCCCGGGGCTGCACGTTTGCCGAGTCAATGTTTAACGGCATGGAAGGACGCAAAGGGAAATGTTGGGAGGAGCAGAGCTCGGCGGAGAGGTCGGGGTGCTGCTAACAGGGAGCGGCAGAGTTACACTGCGCCTAACTAAGCTGGGTCCGGCATAAAAACCACACGGGACTTCTAATTTACACGCGAAACTCACGGAGGAGCTAACACCGGCGCGAGCCCCGAATTCAGATCTTCCGTCCATCCGACCCTAACTCTTCGACGGCGGCAAGTCGGCATCTCACCCCACCGGTGGTCCCCTGTCGCCGCTCCCCATCG
>NW_009615976.1:4759-5437 GCF_000690535.1 Cariama cristata
AGACCTCGTCCGGAGCTCGGTGAGAGCCTTTCGCTGAACAAAAGGCGCCGGCACCGAGACCCTGCAAAGCTTCCCAGAAACGTCTCACCTGACCACGGTCGCCGAGAGCTTCGTGGGTTGTGAGAAACACTTGGAAATGAGAGAGGCGGCTGGAGAGGGATTACAGCCGAGCATCGGAGGATGCAAATCTAGAGAGTGGAGAAACCTGCCTGGATGCGTTGCTTTCTACCAGCTTTAGCTTTGCATCAAGAAGCATTTGTGTGGGAATTGTCAGCCAGATAAAAAAGAAAAAAAGAGTCCCACAAAGCCGGGAACCAAAGAAAGAAGAGGCATTTTAGCAGCAGCAAGCTGGAATCCTCAGCCTGAGAAACCCGGCTTTGAAGCGCGTCGTGGTCCTTCCTTCCCCTTGCGCTGCGGACGGCCGGGATCTAAAATACTTCAGGACTGCGAAGAGGAAAAAGGTACGAGGACCTGAACTTTGGAACCTTTGGAAAAGAGGAAAACAAAAGGGCGCGGAAAGGAACGAGAAGGCAGAGCCACGCGTGCGCCTCTCCCCTTCTCTATTTTCCTCGCTCAGAAACTGCACCAAACACCGCAGCGCGTGCTCTCGCCCTCCGTCCCAGCGCCGAGGGGCAAGAACGGGCCGGGGGGTTAAAAAAAACCAAACCCCCCCATCCT
>NW_009615977.1:0-5324 GCF_000690535.1 Cariama cristata
TGTATTTTTATATATATTATTTAAGTGGGAAATTAATTTGTTATAGGCTCCTGCTTTCCAGTTTATATTTATAAAGCAAGCAAGCAAACAAAACACCCAAGAAGCAATATTTCTAATAAGAAAATGTGTGACTTCTTTAAAAATTTAAGAGTGTGCTGCAAGCTGCTCAGACTCAGTGCGCAGACCTTTACTGTTCAACTTACACCGATCTGTTGTGTGAGACTGGTCTTCCTTCCAGAATTGTATTAAGCAACATGGCTAGCATCCGCCTGATGTTGTTTATTCTTTTCCTCATCTTCTGCCCCAGAGGAAAATTGTTTGAGGGAGATTTTAGAACAAATATTATGTGCACTGTGCTGTGGAAGGTTGAAGAAACATGCCTTAGGCTTGGAAGGAAAGTAAATGAGCTTTTGCCATGGCTCTTAATACCTGTGGAATTTCATTCCGTGGTCTTGACTGGTCACTGAAAAAGACTTGTTTAGGACACTCATGCACTTCAGTAGGATTGGCTGTGTGCGTAACTAGCAGTGTGAGTAGAAAGGTGAAGACTTGATAACAGCCACAAAACTTAAAAAAAATACCTAGAGATAGATAAACATAGAGCTTATCCAGAAATTTTATAAGGCCTAACCTGAGATGTCTTGGGGTGATCAGGTACCGTCTCCCTTAGCAAATGTATGTATAACTTCAGCCTGACATGGAGATAACAGAGTCCTATCAATTACCTAAACTTTCTGGCTAGGGCAATTACATTAAGTTCTTTACATTTATGGTATGTCATGTGTCTAATCAAAAATTAATCAAATGAAACCCTAAAGCAAAATAATTAATGAAAAAATTCTTCTACCCACTGAATCTCTGCCTGGTGTCAGGCTGCATATTAATTATACAAGATGTTTACTTGTTATTTGCTGAAGACAACTGCTACGACTGCCATCCCCTAATGTTCCATGAATGTCAATTCGATATCGACAGATGACAGTTTCCTGTCCATGTTCTTGCCATCCAGCCTAAGGTGCTGCAGTTTTTGATTCACTGAAACATCAGCTCCTAGTTGCAAGTATATTTTTGAAACATTGTTTGAAAAGTCAATGGGCAGCCAAATCAGGAAATTCATTAAAATCAAGCTTTGTGCTTGTACAAGAAAATAGTGAATGTTAAACCAATCGGAGAGAGGTGAGTGGCAGCTCGGTCTTGTTTACTTGGGCTAGAAGAAAGTTAACTTTGCACAACATTGCAGATTCAATTAATAAGATTTTGACTGATTTATCTTCTATTTCCTATTTCAAGGAATGGTACGCTTCTTGAGCTATAACATCAGAGTAAACCTTCTGAGGCTAATACTACAAATAGACAAACACCCAAATTCTCTCATCTTACCTGAACCTGAGCTTACCCTAACGCTGCATCTGTGGATTAGATCAGAGTCGCCTGAAGTTTGATTCACTTGAGACAGAAGTTCATTATTATCTCTACGCAAATTTTGTTACTCTGTGTTGAGAGGTTTGAATCTAGTGTACAAATTGTACTGTGCAACTTACTTTAAATCTCAAGCGCAGCCGCAACATTTAGAGATGTGCCATGTAGTTATTTGTAACCACAGGTAACTTGCCTTCCGTATTTAAATGCATATTGATATACACGTACATATTTCTGGGTTTTTTACCAGTATTTAATGAGAAAGGCATATCGTATTAAATTACTTTGACATAAAACAACTGACTATACAAATAAGTATAGTTCAAGACATATATTCCTAGCCTTGACTAAAGGTCTTTTAAGGATAACCTGCAACTTCTTTTTATATCTTTTTCTGTCTGTGGTGTAATGTAAAGTACCCAACTTTATAAATCTTGATGCCCCTGGTAGAACATTGGAGGATGATATCTTAACTGCCCTCTGGTATGAATAGCATAAAAGAGAGAAGAACTTGAAATAGTGATACGGTACCTAGGCTGTATGAAATCAGAGCTGCCACTTGCTGTTCCAGACACTTGCTATGAATGGACCCAGACAGAGAGCCAAATCAGCATGGCTAAACACATGTGCAAGTACTCACGTCTTGCCCGCAGTACCAATTAGGGCTACCCCAGCCCTTTACAGGTCTCATTCAGCACTTCAGCTGCTCACACTGGGGTTTAACAGTTGTCTGCCCTGTGTCTTTAACAGGCAGCTTTTGGTCAGGTATCTCTTAACCCATTTGATTCTTTCCAAACAGCCTCACCAAACAGGAGTTAATTGTTTCCACTTAAGCTACAGTCAACTTCTTTAGAAAAAAAAAACCCAAACTAAAATTATCTAAAACTTGTAACATAGTCTTGCCAAAATCTGGATAATGATCTTGAAGTTTCAGATCTACACACATTGCCACAAATGAGTTGGCTCAGAGAATAAAATACTCTTGCATTCTCTCTCTCTCTCTCTCTCTCTTTGTTGTCTGTCAGCTGAGTCAGTGTCAGTTCTTCATGTCTATATTACAGATTCTGCCAAAAATACACTGGAGAGTCTCAGACCACTTTAGAAGGCTGTAATCCTATAATGACAATACCCATTAAGGAATATGATGCATTTACATTGGTACAATAATGATTTTGCCCACAGGCAATCTCTCAGGACACAAGCTACTCCCTGACACTTTTCCTGTAGCAGTTACCTTTCCACACTGTGTTAGAAGCACCTCTCTTCCCATCCTAGCAATATCCTTTAGTCTGAGACCTAGTCATACATGTCATGAGCTTTCCTCTGCTCACATCGCTGTATACACACACACGCACACACCAAAAAGGAGTTATTTTTCTGATTTGCATTCATCTCTCCAAAGAATCCTTTGATCTATGCATATAACCTCCTCTTCACCCCTCCTCCTCCTCCAACCTGCTTTCATTTATTACTATACAGCACTTCAGTTTTCTGCTGAAGCTTGATAGGAGCATCCGTATTATTCTTCTTAGACAAAACCATGATTCTCTCTTCCTCAGATATATTCTCTGCTTGCTAGTCTATGTATCACTGCCCTCTTAAACTGAAGATTAGTTTTAAGTTTGGCTTTCATTGGTTTAGCTTCCTCTTAATGCAATTTGTCAACAGAAATCTAGTGCAAAATGATTCCCAGACAAGGAAAATGGTCTACTCAGCATGACAGAGGAGGAAAACAGTAAGAACTCTAACACTTGGACTAGGTTGTCTTAATTGTAACCAATACTGAGTGTGACTTCTCAGCAGCTTACTCAATCTGTCACATCAGAAGAGAAGAAGGTACTATGGAAAAAACATTGAAAAGAATTAGCAATATCCCATACCATTTACCTCACTTATACATATTGGTAACATTCAGAGTTCAGCTGAACACTTAATTCAGCTCTAGACTTAACACACTCTCTTACAGTTAAGTCACACACTAGTGATCTCCACTCTGTTAATATCATGTGCTATATTTGGAAATAAAAAAATAAATAAAAAATCAGTGAAGCTAGAGAATTCAAGCTGATGTAACATGTGTTAGCTCACTTTCTGTGTAACAGCTTCCCACTCCACTGTAATACTTCCATTTTGCATTGGCAAGACTGTCTTTTAAAAAGGATACATTGATATAAAATTCAGCGAATTATTTAGTCTTAGCTTTCCATTGAATTCAGCTTAAGTATGAGTTGGAAGCCTAAATGTTTTCTTGGATGTGGGCTCAAAACCCTACCTGAAGACATTTCCCCAGTGGAAAAAAATTTTCTTAACAGAGTAGTGGTAAGTCATCTGGTCTTTGTGCCTTAGGGCTCTGCAAGGGACATGAATAGATATTGCTACAGTGCTCAACCATATGAAACCACAGCTGCCTCATCTGTAACCACACGGGGACAATCAATACCATTAGCTTCAGTGCAGTTATCCTGTTGACATATTTGACCCTAAATCCTTACCTAGAACACACAAGGGTGACGACTTGTGGACAACAACAAAACATCAGAGAACTTTAAGTAATTTTTTCTTTTGTCTTTCACTAGGAGTTGGCTAAATTGTACTTTGTGCTGCACAGCTCACTGAGGAAAGACAGTTCAGACCCCTCCTTTTTTTCCCTATATGTATACCTCTGAGGCTCAGGCACATAGGAACTGCAGTTGTGGGGCCACAAGTGGGGTGCACCACATGGATAGACTTCTTTCTTTCACTTCTTTTAGCTTTCATTTCTATTAGTCAGAACTACTAGAATTAAACTGGAACAGGATGTGCTGTAATTTGTATATACCCACAGCAAATTATCATCTCAGTAGAGGAAGCAGCAGAAATCTCATGACTTAGCAGGGCGTCTGAGGCACAGTAACTACAGAAGATATTACTGAGATGACAGGGCTCAAACACCACTCCTTGTTCAAAAATCCCCTTGATCGTTTGAATTCCCCGTTTTGGGCAGAGCTCAAGATCAAGTGCTGTCTTCTGACCTAAGCTTTTTTTCACTTATGTTGCTGTCACGCGAAGGACCTAGCTGTCTGTATGTATGTGAACAGCCGTGTGGGGGCTGGCAAAGGAAGCTCATTTGCATACATACAGTCACACATGCAATCGCATCTAGCTATCAGGCCCTGTCCAGCCCTTCCCACCTTTATATGAAGAAAATTTCTGCACAAAGGTTCATTTAAAGCCAGATAGAAGAAGCAAGCTCTGTTAATCTCCTTTGTTATTTTCGACTTAGGACACATCATTTCAGCCACAGACCTGACCGTGCGTGTACGCTGCTTGCCACATCCAGCAGTAGGCTGTAGACGGATCGCTTGCCGGGTGACACATCTGCCGCTTCCTCTCAAGGTTAGCCTCCAGTGACTCTTTTGATCAATTAAACTCAGCTTTAGAAAATGATCTCGTTACAAGGCTGTTTCGTGTTTGGCCTCTTATTGCGGGTCTCTGATACCCATGTAATCAAATTTCCTGAGTGTCTCTTGAGGAGGTGTTGCATCAGTCCGGTCTGAACCAAAGTTCAGCAGATCCCAAGCAAATGTTACTTTATCTATCAGCCGTGATTTCCATCAGACAATTTTTGCCAACTGCATTATTTTACAACACAACGTGTTTCACAACATAGTGAAGGGGAGGACTGCCTGTAGTGCAAGCACAAAACCACACACCGCCGAAGTCCTCCCTGACATGCCAAATCTTCTGAGACGAAACCAGCGCTGCGATATCGGGGAGACGCAAACCCCACCGCTTCGCTGCGGCAGCGAGCTCCCACTGCTGCTTCGGCTGGGAGCTGAGGGAGAAATCACCCCCCCGCTACGGCCTCCTGCCCGTACACGCGGTCTCTCCCTTCGCCTCTCACCCCCGCACGCTTCGCCTTCCCG